>NC_142811.1:52457292-52654765 GCF_049724085.1 Artemia sp. Qi Xiang Cuo
GTTACCCCAACAGTTGAATCGTAGACCAGATTCCTCTTCCCAGAATAATTTAAAACCATGACGATACCAATCTCGTAGAAATAAACTAAAATCACGTTTGGGGTTCTTTCCAATCATAGCGGGGTAAGTATTCTCCCACTGATCACATATATCATAGTGACAATTGGATAACAGGTGCCCTCTAGGAAGTGAGTCGCACACCTCTTCAAGACTTGAACTACATCTTTTAATTTGTACTGCATAGCCTCTCTGTAATTTACAAGGATTACATAATTTACACTTTTCACTATAGTCATCAATAATTGTACAATTCTCAAAAGTTGGGTTGATCTAGGTTCACTTAGAGTGGCGCGCCACGCTAAGTGAACCTAGATCAACCCAACTTTTTGGATATCTCTCTCACTATGATTCTGTTTGTGTGTCGTGTCTGTGTGTGTATTGAGTCCTATAAAAATTTGTTAACTCGATATAAAATATATCCCTAGAATAACTTATGGAGTTACCATACGAATGTTAAAACTATGTCTCGTGAGGGGATCGAACCCTTCACATTTTCTACAGTACAATGTAACTTCACTCTTGTCATATCTCTTTGTATAGTCAATTATACTATTTTCATTCATATTATTAAATTCAAGAGTTTCAATCTGTCTATTTGAAGCAATATCACATACAGTGTTTTCAAATGGGGAATCACATTCGGTAACTGCCAAATAAAAATCACTTGGCTTATAGTCATAGTAGGCAGTGTCATCACATCGATGACGTGGAAACCAAATTGTCTTGTTACTCCAAGAGTTGATTCGTAGACCCGATTCCTCTTTCCAGACTAATTTAAATCCGTGACGATACCAATCTCGTAGAAATAAACTAAAAATACGTTTGGGATTCTTTCCAATCATAGCGGTGTAAGTATTCTCCCACTGAACACATTTATCATAGTGACAATTGGAGCAGAGGTGTCCTCTAGGATGAGATTCACACACATCCTCAAGACATGAATTACATCTTTTAATTTGTACTGCATAGTCTCTATGTAATTTACAAGGAATATATAATTTACACTTTTCACTATAGACATCAATAATTGTACAATTCTCAAAAGTTGGGTTGATCTCGGTTCACTTAGAGTGGCGCGCCACTCTAAGTGAACCTAGATCAACCCAACTTTTTGGATATCTCTCTCACTATGATTCTGTTTGTGTGTCGTGTCTGTGTGTGTATTGATTCCTATAAAAATTTGTTAACTCGATATAAAATATATCACTAGAATAACTTATGGAGTTACCATACGAATGTTAAAACTATAGCTCGTGAGGGGATCAAACCCTTCACCTTCGCGTTATTAGCACGACGCTCTAACCAACTGAGCTAACAAGCCAGTAAGAATATTAAATAAACAAAAACAGTATTAATAATTTTTTTAGGTCAGAAAAATCACGTAACCCAAACTTGTTTAATCACGTTTCTTTTATGATTAAAAATGAACTTTGAAAAATCAATAAAATGTAACTGTGACAGGGTAAACAACAAGCAAACACTACTGAAATATTACAACTCTTGTATTTCAAGGAAATAAATTCAAAATGAACTTTGAAAAATCAAGAAAATATACCTGTGACAAGATAAACCACAACCAAACACTACTGAAATATTCCAACTCTTTCATTTCAATTAAATAAATTCAAAATTTAATTTTAAAAATAAATAAAATGTAGCTGTGAAAAGTTAAAACAAAACCACACACTACTGAAGTATTATAAATCTTTCATTTCAAAGAAAAAAAATAAAAATTTAACTTTTAAAAAACAATAAAATGTAACTTCGACAAGTTAAACAACAACCAAACACTACTGAAATATTCCAACTCTTGTATTTCAACTAAAGAAATTCCAAATGAACTTTCAAAAATAAAGAAAATGTAACTGTGACAAGGTAAACCATCTCTGTGGGTGTGTTGTCTAAAAAACCAGTCTGGTTGAAAACGTGGAGTTCTCGTACTGCTCACTTCGCGATGTGTAGGACACAGTGGGGAAGCCCCGCTCAGTTTGGAAAAGGTGCCAAGGAAAGGCATACACAGAGCAGGTAGTTTCGAAACGTGTTTAATCACGTTTCTTGAATGAAGTATCTGTACTGTATATTCAAGAGGTGAAATCAATAAAGAGAGTGTTACTTACTTACAAATAACTTCATAATTTCTTGACTGAAATTTCCGTATTGTGTATCTAAGAGTTGAATTCAAGAAAGAAATTTTTAATTAATGAGAATTTTTTCATAATTTATTTAAATGAATGTCTACTTCATGTATATAAGTGAAAATTATTTGTGATAAAGATAAAAAAAGTTACTTACCCTCTATTTTTTCATAATTTATTGAATAAAGTATATGTACTGTATATCCAAGAGGTGGAATCAATAAAGAGTTTGTTACTTACTTACAAATATTTTCATAATTTCTTGAATGAAATTTCCTTACTGTGTATCCAACAGTTGACTTCAAGAAATAAAGAGTTTGTTACTTACTTACAAATATTTTCATAATTTCTTGAATGAAATTTCCTTACTGTGTATCCAACAGTTGACTTCAAGAAATAAATGGTTACTTACTGAGAATTTTTTCATAATTTCTTGAAATTAATTTATATATAGTTTATATAAATCTTGAAAACAATAAAGAGTTTGTTACTTACTTAGAATTTTGTCATAATTTCTTGAACGAAATGTATTTTTGTTTATCAACAAATTTAATTCAATAAAGAATTTGCTAATTAGATTGAGAATTTTTTCATAATTTCTTGAATGAAATTTATACATCGTTTATCTAACTCGTGAAATCAATAGAGTTTATTAGTTAATTAGAATTTTTTCAGAATTTATTGAATTATATTTCTCTAAATCTTTTATCTAACTCGAGACAACAATAAATAGGTTGTTACTTACTTAGAATTGTGTCATAATTTCTTGAACGAAATGTCTTATTGTATATCCAACAGGTGAAGTAAACAAAGAATTTGTTACAGAGACTGAGAATTTTTTCATAATTTCTTGAAATTAATTTCTAATTAATACATATAACTCATGAAAACAATAAAGAGTTTGTTACTAACTTAGAATTTTCTCGTACTTTCTTGAACGAATTGTCTTTTTGTTTATCCAAAAGCTGAAATCAAGAAAGAATTTGCTACTTAGACTGAAACTTTTTTCATAATTTCTTTAATTTAATTTCTACATCGTATATCTAACTCATGAAAACAATAAAAAGTTTGTTAGTTACTTATAATTTTGTCATAATTTCTTGAATTAAATTTCTTTTTGTTTATTAAACACGTGAATTAAAGAAAGAATTTGCCACTTAGTTACAATTTTTTCATAATTGCTTGAATGAAATTACCGTATTGTGTATCAAAGAGTTGACTTCAAGAAAGAAATGGTTACTTACTGAGAATTTTTTTCATAATTTCTTGAATTAAATTTCTACACAAGAGTTGACTTCAAGAAAGAAATTGTTACTTGGTGAGAATTTTTTCATAATTTATTGAATTAAATTTTTAAATCATGTATTTAAGTCATGAAAACAATAAAGAGTTTTTTGCTTACTTGGAATTTTGTCATAGTTTCTTGAACGAAATGTCTTTTTTGTTTATCAAGCAGGTGATTTCTTAAATGAAATTTATGCAGTGTGTATCCACGAGGTAACTTCAAAAAAGAGTTTGCTATTTACTTAGAATTTTTGTCATAAATTTCTTGAACGAAATGTCTTTTTGTTTATCCAGCTGGTTAATTCAAGAAAGAATTTGCTATTTAATTACAATTTTTGATAATTTCTTAAATGAAATTTCTGCTTTGTGTATCCATGAGGTAACTTCAAGAAAGGATTTGTTACTTATTTAGAATTTTTTCATAATTTATTGAATGAAATGACTTTTTTTTGATTATCCAAGAGGCGAATTCAAGAAAGAATTTGCTACTCACTTAAAATTTTTTGATAATTTCTTAAATGAAGTTTATGCAGTGTGTATCAAAGAGGTGACTTCAGTAAAGGGTTCGCGTCACTCTAAGTGAACCTAGATCAAGTCAACTTTTTGGATATCTCTCTCACTATGACTCTGTTTGTGTGTCTTGTCTGTGCCGGTCTCGTCTCTATGTGTGTGTGTGTGTGTCATATCTGGGGGTGTGATGTCTAAAAAAACCAGTCTGGTTGAAAACTTGGAGTTATCGTACTGCTCACTTTTCGCGATGTGTAGGAAACAGTGGGGAATCCCCGCTCATTTTGGACAGGTGCCAAGGAAAGTCATTCAAATAGCATGGAGTTTCAAAAAGTGTTTAATCACGTTTCTTGAATTAAGTATCCCTACTGTATATTCAAGATGTGAAATCAATCAAGAGATTGTTAATTATTTAAAAATACAGTCATAATTTCTTTACTTACCCTTTCTGCGTGTGTCTATATCAGTTTAATTCTATATATAAAGTTTTAATTACTTAGAATTTTTTCATAATTTCTTGAATTAAATTTATATTTCATGTAGCTAAGTGAACATTATTTGTGATAAAGAGAAAAAAAGTTATTTACTTGAGATTTGTTCATAATTTATAGAATAAAGTATTTGTACTGTATATCCAAGAGGTGGAATCAAAAAAGAGTTTTTTACTTAATTACAAATATTTTCATAATTTCTTGAATGAAATTTAAGTACTGTGTATCCAACAGTTGACTTAAAGAAAGAAATGGTTACTTACTTAGAAGTTTTTAATAATTTCTTGAAATTAATTTCTACATCGTTTATCTAACTCGTGAAAACAATAAAGAGTTTGCTACTTACTTAGAATTTTGTCATAATTTCTTGAACGAAATGTCTTTTTGTTTATCCAACAGGTGAATTCAAGAATAATTTCTTGAATGAAGTATCTGTACTGTATATCCAAGAGGTGAGATCAATATAGAGTTTTTTACTTACTTACAAATATTTTCATAATTTCTTTAATGAAATTTCCGTACTGTGTATCCAACAGTTGACTTCAAGAAAGACACGGTTGCTTACTGGGAATTTTTTTCATAATTTCTTTAAATTAATTTCTATATCGTTTATATAACTAGTGAAAACAATAAATTTTTTGTTACTTACTTAGAATTTTGTCATAATTTCTTGAAATAAATGTTTTTTTTTTTATCAAACAGGTGAATTCAAGAAAGAATTTGATACTTAGATTGAGAATTTTTTCATAATTTATTGAATGAAATTTATTAATAGTATATCTAACTCTTGAAAAAAATAAATATTTTGTTACTTACTTAGATTATTTTCATAAGTTCTTGACCGAAATTTTTATACATACTTTATCTAACTCTTGAAAACAATAAAGAGTTTGTTAATTACTAAGAATTTTGTCATAATTTCTTGAAAGAAATGTCTTTTTGTTTATCCAACAGGTGAATTCAAGAAAGAATTTGCTACTTAGACTGAGAATTTTTTCATAATTTCTTGAATTTAATTTCTTTTCAATCCATACCTGGACTTAAGTTTCACCTATGAACCAACAAATTGTATTTTACATAATTTTCTTACAAAAAAACTAGAGGTTATGGTCAAAAACCCTTATTAGATTAGATTTTTCACTAGCAACTTGTCCTCCACTATAACTTCGCTAAAACATCCTTCTGCCCATCAACCCATCTCCCCCAAAACACTTTTCAGACATTTCTTGTTAAAATTTTTTATTTCAACTCGTCCACACGTGTTTTTCACTAGCAACTCGGCATCCACTATAACTTCGCTAATACATCCTTCTGCCAATTAACCCCATCTCCTCCAACATACTTTTAAGTCATTTCTTGTTAAAAAAATTTCTATTTTAACTCATTCACACGGGTTTTTCCACAATTGAACCAGAGAATGGATCTAAGTTTCACATTTGAACGAGAGAATTGTATTTTGCATAATTTTCTTACAGGAAACTAGAGTTTATGATCAAAAACCCTTATTAGCTCAGATTCTACAGAAAAAGTTTATTTTTTGATCCATACCTGGACTTAAGTTTCACCAATGAACCAACGAATTGTATTTTCCATAATTTTCTTACAGAAAACTAGAGTTTACGGTCAAAAACCCCTATTAGCTTAGATTTTTTTCACTAGCAACTCGCCCTCCACTTTAAATTCGCTAATACATCCTTCTGCCAATCAACCCAACTCCCCCAAAACACTTTTCAGCCATTTCTCGTTAAATTTTTTTATTTCAACTCATCCACACGGGGTTTTCGCTAGCAACTTTTTTAATGGGCACCAAGTAAAGAAAAATCACACGGAATCAGACAACCGAGTCTCTCAAACCCCGTAAAGCTCTTTTAAAAGATACATGAATTACTTATTTTACACAAAAATTTCGTTTTTAATGTGAACTAAGTAAAGAAAAATCAAAAGGGATCAGGCAACAGAGAGTCTCAAACCCCGTAAAGCTCTTTTAAAAGATATAAGAACTACTTATTTAACAACAAAATTTTGTTTTTAATGGGTACCAAGTAACGAACAACCACACGGAAAAGCCATTATAATAGCAGAGGAAGGAACCTCCGTTCCTGGAATAGCATAGGAAGGGGGGCATACACTATTATAAGAGCGTGGGGGGGGACAAAAGCACTTAAAAAATAAGTGGAATTAAAAAAAACGCACGACCAAAAAATGGTCCTTAAACTACAAGAACGCAAATAACATGGGAATTCCTATACAAGCAAGCAAATAACATAGGAATTCCTATACATGCAAGCAAATAACATGGGAATTCCTATACATGCAAGCAAATAACATGGGAATTCCTATACACGCAAGCAAATAACATAGGAATTCCTATACATGCAAGCAAATAACATGGGAATTCCTATACATGCAAGCAAATAACATGGGAATTCCTATACATGCAAGCAAATAACAAGGGAATAACTATACAATCAAGCAAATAATTAATGAATTCCTATACACTCAATCACATAACATGGGAATGAATCTAAATTCAATAATATAACCAGTGTCGTCCTAGACCATCACTCACATAAAAGTTGAATTCAAAGACCTTCAAGCACAGAACTTCGGACTTCATATTCCAGCACTAAAAGACCAATTTAATTCATATACAATAAATATATTAAAATGGGATTTAATATACATGCATTGAAATAAGTTGGGAATTACTATTCAAGCAAGCAAATAACTTGGGAATTCCTATACAAGCAAGCAAATAACATGGGAATTCCTATACACGCAAGCAAATAACATAGGGAATTCCTATACATGCAAGCAAATAACAAGGGAATTCCTATACAAGCAAGCAAATATCATGGGAATTCCTATAGAAGCAATAATATAACAAGGGAATTCATATACATGCAATCATATATCATGTGACGTCCTATAACAGAAAGCACCTAACTTTGGAATTCCTAAACATGCATTCAAATAAAAGGTGACTTACTATACAAGCAAGCAAATAACATAGGAATTCCTATACAAGCAAGCAAATAACATGGGAATTCCTATACATGCAAGCAAATACCCTGGGAATTCCTATACATGCAAGCAAATAACAAGGGAATTCCTATACATGCAAGCAAATAACATGGGAATTCCTATACACGCAAGCAAATAACTGAATTATTTTTACGTCACAATTTTTCAACTTAAAATCATTCTAATTATAGCATCACAGTCCTAATACTTTAATTACCTGTTACGCTTTCTTAACCATCGGAAGTTTAAACAACGTAAATTAAGTTATAGACAATACTGGTTTTTAGAAAAACTGGAATAAAATACTTGATACAGTTTAAATTGCACGCTACCTTTGAATAGGCAATGTGATTATACCCACCTAACCAGATTGTACCTACCAAACCAGATTATACTTACCAGAAAACAAATCTCTTAAAAGAGCTGGTTTTTTGAGCTTATCACCAAAAAGGCAGTGAACTGTGAAATTGCGTCATTCCCCTGGCAAAGAGTGTGTTGACCTGTAACTACTAGAAAAAACCTGTTTGTACGGGGGCGTTGTAGAACTGCATAGATCTATTCTACTCATATATATATATATATATATATATATATATATATATATATATATATATATATATATATCGTGGTGTTCTACACAAAAATATTTTAAAATTTAAATGAAAAATAAAGGGGTAGCTAAAATCTAAGCGATTTTTTGAAAATAGGTTTTGGTGTTCTGTTAAGAAAGTACATAGAAAGCAAAAAAAAAGAAAAAAAAATGAGGAGTACAGTTAGCTTCAACTTCAGAGCTGTTCCAGAAGATATTTTGAAAACCATTCGAGATATAGACATCCATCGTTTCATAAAAGGGCTGAATCTCAATGCAACAAATGTCCGAACGATAGATACAGACGATCTGCGAAAATTTGGAATCGTGCAGGTTACACTTAGTTCTGCAGTCGTTACCAATGACTTTGTCGAGAAATGGAAGAAAATGGAGCTGAAGATGAATTTTGATCAAGTTGTTTACCCAGTGTTTGTGGAAAAATGTGGCAACCGCCCAGTTGTCGTTTATTTCCGAAAAATCCGCGGTGAATCTTCAGCCGATAATGTTAGAGCAGCACTCCGACGCTATGGGCAGGTCCTGAACATGCGTCGAAAGATGTTCGAAGGAGATGAGTTTATTGAGGTAGCCACAGGCCGAGCTTCAGCGCTTATGTATATCGAATCCCACATTTCACCGGCCATTATGATAAAACCAAGAAGAGAAGATTTTTGTATCCTATGACGGCCAACCCAAGCTTTGTTTCATCTACAAATCTGCCACAACGATGACCATGATGCTGCAAAGTGCCCGAGAAAAAATCCGAACCAGAAAAGGGGTACAACAGGAAAAATCCACAGTCCTTGGGGAACGCCCGAGTTAGCCATACCGGCACAACCAACGATCCCAGATAAACCAAAACCAGCACTACAGGGTATTGTATCGCTTAGCAGCACAGAAGCAGTCAACATAGTTTTTGCAGCCACATCACAAATTCATCAACCAGAGAATCCGAAACAATATACCACATATATACCACAGAAGCCACCGAGCAACTGGATCAAACTCAGTGCGCTAACAATGAATAGAATGAAGAGCTCAGCACAAAGTAAATGAAGGAGCGTCGATTAGCAAACAGTCACAGATACCAACTCCAGGCACGGCTTTGAAGAAAAAGCTAGAAACAAGAAAGCCGGGAGACACTCCCAAAAGACAGTATAGCAATGTCTCGCAAGATTTGGTGGAGTCAAACAGTGAGAAGAAAAAAGGTGCGAAGCCAAGCGACAAGAAGAAAAGGATTAAAACAGAAAAAAAAACCTAACAAAAATATAGCTTTCAGAATACGAACTCTAAATATAAATGGTCTAAAACAGGAGAAAAGGCAAAAATGCTACTACATATTATTTTAACAAATAAATTGGATATTTTGTGCGTCCAGGAGGTAGACA
Source organism: Artemia sp. Qi Xiang Cuo (assembly GCF_049724085.1). Classification (NCBI taxonomy): domain Eukaryota; kingdom Metazoa; phylum Arthropoda; class Branchiopoda; order Anostraca; family Artemiidae; genus Artemia; species Artemia sp. Qi Xiang Cuo. The sequence continues at coordinate 52,466,768 of NC_142811.1, forward strand.
CTACGAATATAAGGTACCTTCAAGAGAAAGGTTTTAAGTTTATATTAGCAGGGCTGGCACTTGACACAGGTATCATTTTTCGAAATGATGAAAACATAAATAAAGAGAACCTGAAATATGAAAAGTGAGCAGCATCAAGTGGCAAAATATCACTTTGGCTAATGAACACCTACCGTCTGCCACAAATAACTTTGAGCAACGCGAAAAAGTCCTCAGAAGGAAAATTATCAAGCATCTCACTGCAGAATCAATGATTGTCTTATAAGACTTCAAATGCGTATTACAGCAAACAGACATCAGAAGGAAAGCCAAAAAAAATGACAAGAGGAAACTAAACGAAGAACTAAAAGACATTACACGTGTTTGGGAGCTGAAAGATGCCTGGATCGAGAAGAGTAAAGAGATATCTTACACACGTATTGACGCAAGAGGTGCGAGCCGTATAGACAGAATTTACTGCACTTCAGACCTTATGAAAAATGTGACGAAGATTGAAAACGTTGTGGTACCTTTCACAAATCACACGGCTTTAGTTACGACTATCAACTTTGATCCAGACAGGACCGTAGTATCGACGTAAAAAAAAAAGCATTTTGTGGACCCAAATATATTACGAGAAAAAGAGACCAGAACAATAATTCGAAGTAAAGTAAAATAATTACTAGGAGTTTACGGTGAAGAAACAGATGTATGCCAGTTTTGGATTAGGTTCAAAGCAAAAATACGTCATTTCATTAGAAGTCTTGAAATGCAACAGAGAAAAGAGAAAGAAACTCACAGACGCCACCCGTTTAGGACTTTAACAGACCTAAGGGAGGAAATGGATTTAGGCCAAAGCATCTGGCTGGAGCATTACGAAATAAAACAGCCAATAAGGCAAATTGAAGAAAAAGAGTTCGAAACCTTCAAGATAAAAAATAGATTACAAGAATTGGAAGGATCAAGACTGATGTTGTCAGAAAAAGTTAAAGCGCAAGCAAAGAGAAACGAAAACCGAATCGGGAAAGTGAGAACCGAAAACAGTGGAACAACCTCAGATCAAACGAGAATATTAAAAAAAAACGCCTCCTTTTACAGGGTGTTGTATAAAAAACCTCCAGTAAGAAACACAACAGAGAACTACTTCGGTGAATTCCAGTCCAGATACCAGGCTACAGAAGAAGAAAATTCACAAATAGGGGAAGAAATTACGAGACATGATGTAAAAAAAAGTTATATCCGGGTTTAGAAATGGGGTATCGGCAGGAATGGACGAGCTAAGCTATGATTTTTATAAGTTAACGTGGAATAAAAAGCAGGAAAGCCCAACATGTCCTGACAATTCTCAGATACCTTTGCCTTCGGCGATAAAAAAAAAAAAAACGGTGGTGGCCTCCACTCCCCTGGGACAATATTCCCGAAACCTAGTCTGGTGATTTCTTCACAATAAATACAGCAAACTAAATCTTAGAACAAAACCCTAAGCGAAAATAATTTTGAATAGTTGTATATCTGGCCCAGATCTTCTCCAACCTGGTGTTATGAAGTATTGAAAATAAAGAGTAAAAAACCATTCAGTTACACATAAGGATACAGCCTACCGAAGAAGATCAATAGCGATACAGCCATATGGGACGATAGGGAAGGAATCCCCCTAAAAAAAGAAAAAAAAAACTGAAAATTTTAAAGACGGCCTGAAGACAGCACTTTCGAATTTCGACCCCGTTTCAAAAAAAATCTCGATACTCCTCATGAGATCAAACCTGTTTGCATATATATCAGTGGCTGAGTGTTGGTTTCGGAGTGTTTCTTAGTTCTTTTTTGTTTATTTTTTCTTAGCCCAAATATAGATCTGCAGGTTCTGTCAAAAACATCAACGCCATTATAGACAAGAGTATGACCACTGTCTCTTGTTTTTGTACTTACAAAATTATCATTTTATTTATTTTTTTATTGGGGAAAATTTGCATTGGGAAGGAGACCGCATGCATCCTTTCCTGTAAATGTTTTTAATAATTCTTTTACTGTACTTTTGGTTATTTTCTCAAAAGCCCCATAAAAAAGGGAATTACCCATACACGAGGGAGTAGATGCCAAAGTAACCGAAGAAGGAAATGGTGCTTGTTCAAGGCGAGAGAAGTACCCACTTTCGTCCTTGCACTTTCGATCTTTTTAGTGCTTATATTATTTTTGTTTTTATTCTGATGGAATAAACAGCTGCCAAAATATGCCAGTAAACGGGTATCAGCAGGACTTGTAGGTTCGTACCTATCTAGGAGGCAAAAGCAGAGTAGCTCAACATTTCACTTTCGCTCATTGCAGCGGTCAAAATACCTAGTAATATCACGGAAGTAGGCATTCCGGGAATAACGCGTACTGGTTTTACGCGAATCGTTTCAGTTATAAAATTTTATATATCAATATCGCATCCTGCCTTGATGGATTGCTCAAAATTAATCAAAAGAATCTATAAAGTAGGTATAAACTGAGTGGGTTCAGTTTCAATTTACCCCTTCCCACTGGTCCGAAAGATAAAGATTTTAATCATACAAGCCAACACTACCCTGGGTATGGACCAAAAAGTTGAAAGTCCTATAGAAAGGGGTCAGTTTTCATTAAAAATGGACAAAGTTGATTAATGATATTTTTTACATTTGTAAAGGGATCATATACACCATCGAATGAGCTTACTTGGTCACTGATCCTAAGTACTAGTCCCTATGACTAGGGACTCTATTAACTGAATACCAAAAAAAAACTAATCATACAAGCCAAGACTACCCAGGTATGGACTAAAAAGTTGAAAGTGATCAGAAAGGGATCAGTTGTCATTAAAAATGGGCAAACTTAATTAATTGCATTTTTTTTTCATTTGTATAGGGGTCGTACACACCATTGAATGAGGTAAATTGTTCACTGATCCCTCGCTGACAACAGATTTTTATCAAGATGCAAAAAATGGCAATAGTTTAATGTGAGAACTCTAGGGTCTGGATTTTTTTTTTTGATAAACAAGTCTTAAACTTGAAGGGGAATTAAAAATATTAGTTCTGCCTATGTACTTTTTTTTTAATCTACCTCCTCCCGTCTCGGTGACATGATAATCTTTTTCAATTAATTTTAAACTTTAATGTCATCTGCACTAATTAAAAAACTTCTTTTATTTTTTAATTTGGATAGCCCAACATAATTGATGAAGACAAGGTATACTATTATAAATTCCGAAACCACAAAAAAATACCATTCCCGGTTTTGCAGGGTGCCCTTCCGCCATAGGGCACCCCTTTGATCGTGGAAATACATTAATAATACACAAATATTTTTCTTAAAACCTTGTTCTCAATTAACTATACTTCATCCTCCATCTTCCCAACCTTCTCTAAACCCCATAACAAACCTGGGAGGAGTGGACATGCTGTGCCCTTACAATATCTTTGGGCACGCCATTCTAATCCTTCTTTAGAACACCCAAATAAACTACTAAATTCTTTGTAATACCCTTTTGGCTACTCAAAATTCATACATTAACCATTAAAATATAATTTAATTTTTTTTATCTTAATACTAACTTCATTTCCTCAATTTTTTTTTAATCTACAATTTAAAACTATTTATACTTTATAACATTTAATAAAAATTTTCAAATTTAAAACTCAATTTTACTCATCCATTCCACATCTACTCTCTCCCTCCATACTCAACTCCGTCTCAAGTCATCCACATAACTTTCAAGCCAAACATTCGCCAAAGGAATTTTGACTTGCTTTTGACGTTTCCGCATTTTCCACACATGCATGCTAACGCTTGTCACTAACAAACACAGCGCATAGTTCCTTCGCTTATTTTTAACACGAAAGGACAGCTTTAGAGCTTTCTTCTTTTCTTCTACAGACGTTGTTTTTATTCCTTCATTTTCTAATATTTCCAATAATCTTTTGGGTAATCCACCGTTCGAGGGGCAATGAATGCCATTAAATTGGAGTGCCATTAAAACTTAAAACGGACATACATTATTCCGTATAAATAAAAAAGATCATGGCAACGTTGTTTCTAAATGAAATTTTAATCAAAAAACGAACAAAGATTAATTTAAAAAAATAATGTTTTTCCGAGGGAAGTAAAGAGCGAAGTTGAAACTCGCAACGAACAAAAATTATTACTTCACAACCTCTCTAATATATATCAATTAAACTAGTACAAATTCACCAACTAATTATGTTTTCCTACGATTTTAGGATTATACAAAACCAGCACTTTACTTGAAACACAAAAGTCACGTATAAAAAACAGGATTATGAATTTAAGAGTCAAAAGTGGGTATGTAGCCTGAAAACATTGAACGTATGTACAAAGCTTTCCACAGTCTTACACCAGTTGTGACATTGGTAACTTTCAGTATACAATTAAATTATGTTAAAAACATAAGCGTAAATCTAAATACTTTTTAATAACCGCGAAGTAATTGAACAGCATACAGAAATATTGGATTGATTTATCAAGCAGCATTTTGCTCTCACCAGCTATAATATCAATAGTGGGTAATATACAGTCTTAAATTGTAAGAAATATGCTTTAGTATCACTTGAAATGGAAATCAAATAAGACATAATATGAGCTCTGGAAATCCGATACATTTCTCCCTATACAAGAGTGAATTTCAAGCTATGATGCAAATTCTAAAGCTAGTCTATAGTCCTAATACTATCAAGATGGCCTTACTTCGAACTTATGTACAAACTAATCATGTCAGATTGTCCTTTCAAACAGTTCGGGGTAACGAACTGTAAGTAACGAGCGACCCGGCTCAATAGTGACCAAAACTCTAAAAAACGGGATCTTGATACCAATAGATACATCAAAAGAATCATATTTTAATACTGATTTCAAATATATAAGTTTCATCAAGTTTAGTTTTACCCATCAAAAGTTACGTGTCTGAGAAAATTTGGCTTATTTTCGAAAAAGGGAGAAAGACCCCCTAAAAGCTATAGAACCTTGATGAAAATCACATCATCAGATTCAGTGTATGGGAGAACCCTACTATAAAAGTTTCAAGCTCCTATCTGCAAAATGTGGAATTTTGTATTTTTTGCCAGAAGAAAGATCACGGGTGCGTGTTTATTTGTTTTTGCTTTGTTTTTTTCCCAGGGGTATCGTGTCGGCCCAGTGGTCCTAGAATATCGTAGGAGGGCTCATTCGAACGGAAATTAAAAGTTCCAGGGCCCTTTCTAAGAGAACCAAAAAAAATGGAGGGCAACTAGGCCCCCTCCAACGCTCTTTTTTTCCCAAAGTCACCCGATCAAAATTTTGAGAGAGCCATTTAGTTCAGCATGGTCGGAAATATAATAAATATGTCTTTTAGGAGGACTTAATACCCCGAAGGCCCCGGGGGAAGGGCTGAAAGTTAAAAACTTTACCCAATGTTTACATATAGTATTGGTTATTGGGAAGTATACAGACGTTTTCAAGAGTGATTTTTTTTTCTGGTAGTGGGAGGGGGGGGGGGTGTCGGGGGTTATGTGGGAGGATCTTTCCAGGGAGGAAGTTTTCATGAGGGAAGGGACATTGCTATGAAGGGGGCGCCGGATTTCCCAGCATTATTTAAAAAAACGATCAGAAATTAAATAAAAAATAAACAAGTTTTTCAACGAAAAGTAAGGAGCCACATCAAAACTTAAAACGAACAGAAATTATTAAGTATATGATTGGGTTTGGCCCCTATTCAATACCTCGCTCTTTAAGCCAAATATTTTTTAGTACTTTCATAAGAGCTATTTATTCTAATTAAAGGTCTTTGTGATTAAGGGGTCATTTTTAAAGAATTGGAACAAAATTCGAACTTAAGCGTAAAGAGCGAAGTATTTTTGACTAAGGTGCGAACCCCCTAATATACGTATTAAAGATATATGGATATAGAAGTTCGTTACGTAAGTTAATTCGTAAGTTACGTAATAAAACGTTTTTACTAATAAAAACGTTCGTAAATAAGATTAAACAACTGTCGAGAAAGCCGTTTAATCAAATAAAAGTAAAATTAACATACAATTTTTTTTGTAATTATTCATGTACGGTGAGCAAAAATCGAAAACCTGCATTAATTCAAAAACGTTCAGAAATTAAATATAAAAAAACAAGTTTATTTAACGGAAATTAAGGAGCAACATTAAAACTTAAAACGAACAGAAATTATTCCGTATATGAAAGGGGCTGTCCCCTCCTCAACGCCTCACTTTTTACGCTAAAGTTGGACTCTTTCTCACAACTCTATTTTTTAAAACAATAAAAAATTTAGCGGAAAGAGCGAGACGTTGAGGAGGGGATAGCCCCTTTCATATACGGAATAATTTCTGTTCGTTTTAAGTTTTAATGTTGCTCCTTACTTTCAGTTAAAAAAAACTTTTTTTTTTTTATCTAATTCAGAACCAAAACGAGAGCCAGTTATTGAACTGGGCCATTGTGCAGAAGTGATGCCAAATTAAACGTAAAAAAAAAACACATCTTAAAAGGAACTGATCCTAAAAGGGATTGATAATATTTTGATTCTATAAAAAGTGACCTTAATTGGTTTGCTTTTACTCCAAAAATCCTATATTATTTTGTGTTTTCAGTATAGCGCTAGTTTTGTATAATCCTAAAAGCATAGGGAAACATAATTAGTTGGTTTATTTGTACTAGTGTTATTAATATATGTTAGATAGGCTGTGAAGTAATAATTTTTGTTCGTTTTGAGTTTCAACTTCGCTCTTTACTTCCCTCGGAAAAACTTTGTTTTTTAAAATTAATTGAACAAGTAGGCGTTTGGGTTTTCAATATGCCACTAACTCTGTCACTAAAAGGTAAGATTCCATGAATCATGCGGTACACAAACTCTTTCTGTTCACAACTAAACGGCAATTCACTTAGCTTTTTAAAAGATAACTGAAAATCAGTGAACCGCTCCTTTTCTGTAGCTCCGTAATTCGGTTCTTTCTCACTTCTAAAAACATCCCGCAATACCTTCTTTAGTTCCTTCTTTACCAAGTCACATCTCAGTGCTCCCAATTCCTTTGCTTTCTTCAGGGGGCTGACAATCCGCCGCAGAGGGGTCGGAGTTTCCCCTTCCAAACCAATCTCCAGATTGCTCTTTCAATTTGTTTGGCAAGGTTTTCAGGCAAGGCGAAAACAGGAGTAGCGTGAGGCAATATGTATTGACATACAGAACTCTTTCGAACAACGTTTTGAAAAGGCTTTTTCTCCGTTGACTCTGTATCCTGACTATTTTTACTTTTTCCTCCAATTTTTTTTTGTGTTCAGTACTTTTTCAAAAGTCAGTCCCAATACTCGCGCCTTTTCCGCAAACGAGAGCCAACAGTTTCTTGCTATGTCGTCATAATTTGCAGATTTGTTCAAAGGTAGTACACTGCTCTTTTGTCTGTGTTTTTTCCCGTGGAATCCTTCCTCGTACCAATGTAACCCCTTACACACAGTTTCCACATCATTTTCACTTCCTGTGATAAAATTTCCGTCATCTAAGAAAGCTGCACTTTTCAGAAACTTGAACACCACATATTCTTTCTTCTACATACCGAAAGAGTGGGTCGAGATATAATTCAAATAGCGTTCCAGAACAAGGTTCCCCTTGCAGCAGATCTCTCTCTAGGTTTATTATTGTCGTCAGTCTTCCATTCATTTTCACAACCACTTTCGGTGAAGAATATATTCTTTCCGATTTATCTATGACTTCCTTCCCGAAATTCATCTTTAGTCGCATTAATAACCACAAAATCTCTCGTATTACGGAATCATACGCCTTCACTATGTCAGCTCCAACTAGGGCTAATAGGTTCCAACCTGACACTTTCCATCGTTTTTTTAATCTTGCCGAAGCCAAAGGTCTCTGAAAACTGTCAGGACATGTTGGGCTTTCCTGCTTTTTATTCCACCGTACTGGTAATCCCCCACTACTTTCGCTGTACTTTTCTCCAGTCTCTTAGCCCATACTTTAGTACACTTCAGAGTGGAGATACCATCATCTGGCAAAGCTCTTCCTTGTTGTTCAAGTACTCACAGCGCGGTAACTTCCCTTGTTGGCAGTTCTTGCGCGCCATTTTTCCACACATTTGCGGTATTACCTTCAAGTGATGACACATGTCGCACGATAGTGTAAATTATCCTTATTTCTTAAACGAATTTAATTCAATTTCAGAAAGCATCCTGATGCATCACTTAATATTCGGACCATTCTAAAAAGTTTAATAGGAATCCTTGTAATACACCTGTGTTTGCTTATTTCAACCCTTTGAATACAAATAAGGTCTTTGGGTATTTTTAGATTCAAGTTGTAGTTACATGTCTTAACAAATGGCAAATTTGCTTTGGGGCAACTTTTATCCAAGGATTTAAACAAGGTTAGCTTAGTATGCACTATATTTTCCTACAGCAGGCCAGACAGCAAAACGCCAGAAGCTAAAAAAGGGTTATTTGCAAGGGCCAGTGACCTAGCCCCCATCCGTGCAGGTGGCGGACTATTCGGGATGGCGTCATATCCAGAGTAAAGGAAACGTCTTTTGCGTAAGGGCCAGAGGATTGAGTCTGTTCCTGAGTTATGTCAGGGTATTAGTAACATATATATGATCGACCCTTCCCTGGGAAAGCCAGGGTCACTTTTGAGGCAGGATTCCGAAGCGGCAGAGGGAATCAAGGTATTCCGGCCCCTACAACTACCGGCCGTAAAAAGTACAAAAATCTGGCACTTTGCTAGTCCTATGATTTAATCTGAGTCATTTTAAGCTCTTGTTGCCAGGAAAAACAATTTACGGAGCTTGAATACCAGTCTTAACCACGAATGTTCAAGAAAAACTGTTTCAAACACCGCTTCGAAAATAAATCTGAACTTAGTTTTTTTTTTATATTTTTGAGCGGTTGTCCACTAACTCACTTGATGTAACGGGAAGGTGTCAGGATATCGATACGTCAGGACACTTACCGTCAGGACATCGACAAAATCTGTCATAACATCGACAAAAAATCCGTCAGAACATCGACACGTCAGGACATTGACAGTCATAATCGCTACCTGTCAGAACGTCGACAGTCATAACATCGACACGTCAGCTAATCGACAGTCACAAACGCTACCCGTCAAAACGTTGACAGTCATAACATCGACACGTCATAACATCTAAAATTTTAAAACTGTAGTTTTTTGGAGTTTAGGGGGAAAAGGTATCTAGGTTAGGTTAGGTTACGTATTTAATATATGCTATGCTTTACCCCCACCCCCCTGATGTGCAAATATATAGCCAAAATTTGTTTCTAAACTATTATATACTTATTACTCTTATATAAACTTATAATTTTTTCATAACGAAAATCCATCAGAACCACTAACCGTCAGAACGTCGACAGTCATAAGATCGACACGTCATAACATCGAAATTTTTATTAGATGTTATGACGTGTCGATGTTCTGGCGGGTAGCAATTGTGACTGTCGATGAACTGACGTGTCTATGTTATGACTTTCGATGTTCTAACGGGTAGCGATTGTGTCTGTCGACGAACTGACGTGTCGATGTTATGATTATCGACGTTCTGACGGGTGGAGATTGTGACTGTCCATGTCCTGACATGTCGATGTTCTTACGGATTTTCCTTGTCGACGAAATGACGTTTAGTGCTTCTGAAGGTTAGATGAAATGGTAGCACCCCGATGTATCACTTATTTTTGGTGGAACGCCGCTTATTCTGTCACATGCAGCACACTTCTACCACGTCTCACCTCTTTGTGTCACGTGTGGTACATTTAGCACCATGTCTCGTGCACTTCAGTGACGCTATGTGTGTGCCATCTGATTTACACGATTGTTGAAAGTTGGTAAACCCTCACAAACTGTAAAACATTATTATTCAATCTGAAAACTAAAAACAGATTGGATAGCTGCGGTACATAAAAGTCCATGAAATTCCATGCATCAAAGATACTTGAGAACATGCCAGAGCTAACACTAATACGTTAGATAATCCAATTATTATTCAGGTCAGAATCTATCAAATTTTTAACTTCAGGAAATATACTATTGTCCAAAAGAAGTCGAATTACATGTCGAATTAAGCGAATCATTGCATTTCATTGTCTAAAATCAAACGATATATAATTAAAATCTGTTTTATGAAAGGGGGGGGGGTAGATACCATGCAAAGTTAAAAATTGGCTTTTATTTTAAGTTTAAAAGTATAGTTTATAAGGCTAAAACATTTCTACAGCAGTTGTTGTTCATAATATCTTTACCTTGACGTTTGTCATTCTTAGGAATATTAAAATAACAATGAATCCGCCTGTACCCCCCCCCCCTCCTACTCTGTGGTGCCTACTATTGTAGTTTGGTAATCATAATACGGCGTTTATCCTCATATCTAGCATGTTGCAAGGCCAATTTATTAAGAAAAATCATCGACCTCGAATAATCTAGGGGAACAGTAACAATGTTGTATAGGTAAAGAGAGCTTGAACTCGTTTCGGTACTTGTATGATATACCCCCGCTCAAGAAGTGAAGTCAGGTTAATCATAATAAAATATACCTACGTGTGATAAAAATATAATAGGCTACTTCATAAACAAATTTTGTCTATACATTTGCACATTAGGGGGGACGGGGATAAAGTACAGCGGGTCTGTATGCAAAAAGTTGAAAGAAACTAGCGAAAGAAATCGGTTTAAAGTGCGGCAATGCATGAACAACTTGAGCAGTAGAGGGTATATCATGCAAATACCCCCCCTATCCACTAATTCATCATTACTGAGAGATACAGTGAATTATTATTATCCTATAAAAGAACTTAAGGATATGACTTCCCTTGGAGTTATCTATTGTTGAAAACGATTAAACACTAATGCAACTCCAATAATACCTAATCACAAAAACCGCCAACGGAGCTGCATACGCTCTTCCTCCATCCCAAAATGTCAAAAGCTTCAATTTTTACTCCCTCCTATGGAGTAAACTTTCTTCACTCCTTTTCTCCCTCTACTCTGTACTCCCTCAAATTTGCTTTAAAACCTTTCTTATGACCTCTTCCCAACTCATACCTGTACGATCCGCTTTTCATTTGGCCACAGATGGCTGGCCAAAAAGCACCATTTTTGGCTATCTTACTCTATCCTCCTTTCATTATAGCTTTAGCCAGGAGCTACAAATTTCGAACTATCCCTTTTTGTTAGCCCCAGAAAGTGGGGTTGATCCTTATTTTCGTAAAGCTTATTGTTTGATTTACGATCTGTCCAACAAGGGCCAAAAACTAGGGGTTGAAAATAGCAATTTTTTGACGATGTCTACATAAAATCTGGCTGATCTTTTTGAAAATGTTTACCCTAATTATTTTCCCGGTGGATCTTTACGTATTTTATAACACAATTGGCTATCTCGGTAAATCGCTCGTCTTTAGCTTTGAGATCAATCAGTTGAATTTCTACACGGGTGCATGAAGCGAATGTTTCTCCTTTCGCTCTCTAGTGTCAGCGGGTGCGTTCCAGAAAACAGTTGTCGTAATTGATCATTAATTATATCTTCTTTTTTTTGCCAAAATTGGCAGATAACAATAAATGTAGCCCTTAAAATACTTAGAAAAGGGGCTGACAGTGTTGTCTGTTCAGGACTTATATGAATACAAACTACTTATAATTGTGTGTTATCCGTTTTATCGGAGCGAAAATACTTCATCATCCTGTATGATAATTGAGTTTTTTTTTTAACACACCTATAGTCAGGTGCACTAGTTCATGGAAATATAGGGGGAGGGAGAATGTATTTTTTTTAATCTAGGAGGGGAAAATTTGTTTTTTTTTCGAGATTTTCGAGTATTTTCCAATGAAAACTACAAAAAAAAATATCAAAAAAGTTATTTTTCAAAATCTAGAGAGGGGACAAAAAATCTAAGGGGCAGTATATCCTCCCCCTAATTGACACCCCCTGTTCATAGCAGTAGCTTTCCGATCCTCACAAGAGAGCATGTTCTCCAATCTTTTTATGGCTGTCGTCCAACAAGCTTTGCTGATAATTTATTGATAACACATTATCTAAGAATCACGAAATTCTAGGGGCACGGAGGCTCTCCTCACACCTGCCAGATTTTCATTTGCATTTCCTTTTCACGTTTTAATTTTTATAACTGGAAGTGAATGAAAAGAGCAAAGTGAAAGTAAAACTAAAATGTGCTTTGCATATGTCACGTGTTCAAAATAAACGGCCGGAATGAATGGAATGAATAGCGCAAATTATGCCGTTACATACTTTAATGTAATTTAAGGCCTCACGTTCGCATGCAGCTTCTTTCACGATTTTTGTCATTGGTGTCAAGTGGACCCATGATCGAAGAAAATAAGAAATGCGTAAGTGGATCTTCGCAATCTAACATTGGAATATATGGACTAAAACTTCTTTCGCCCCCAACAGTCTAACATATGACAACTTTTTAAAAAAATATTTAACGAAAAAAAAAATGATAGTTGATATAAGTATAATCTACAATGTTTTCGAATGAAAGTTGAAGTTTTTGCATGTGATATTCAAGGCTGTATCCAGGGTTTAGCGGGTTGACCCCCCCCCCTCCAAGAAAAACTGTTTGTTCGACTCATAAAACGTTACAAAATGCATATAAACAGATTTTTGATGCGTTTTTCAAAGTTTTCTTGTAACCCCCCCCCCCCCCCGAAAAATGACCCTCCCCGAAAAAAATCCTGGACACGGCCCTGATGGTATTTCTTATTCCTTGTTTTCGACAATCATTTAAATCAAAATCCAGGTTGCACAAAGTAGGCATAGGTCAGCCTTCTGGTTAGCCTACATGGTGACAGAACTTTGCTTCCTTTATCCCCCCCCCCTACACTTTAAAGTAACTGAAAAGATACATATGCAAAAGTTTAGGATATGTTAAAAAGATACAAAATCGACAAGTGCTATATTGCGCTGGTGATTTCTTTTTTGGTACTATTATCAGTTTCCAAACTTTCAAGTTTTCCAAACTCTTTACCCATATCTTGAAGCATATGTCTTGGCAATATCCAAACTGATTACCCGAAAGGCAAGATAACGCAAAGAAGCCAAATCGTTGTCGGCGAGAACATAGAAGACATTGAGCAAGGGCTACTAATTTGAAAAGGTACAAATTCAAATATTGTAGGGAAAAAACATGGAACCCCTGTTGATTGATTTAACCTTCTGTAGCCTAGAATTTTCGATTTGAATTTATAGAAGAAAGTAATTGCTACATCAAGGGGCAACCTGCACTCAGAGGAAAGGGCTATTAAGATTGTCCATAGTATGCACCCATAATTAAAAAATGTAAAATTGTTCCTTTATTATTAAAATTATTTTATTATTTATTATTATTATTTATTAATAAAATAATTATTAATAATTATTTATTTATTTATTAAAATATATAATTATTGAAAATATTTATTAATAATTATAAAAAATATCTAAATATATAAATATATATATTTATATATATATATATATATATATATATATATATATATATATATATATATATATATATATATATATATAAAATTAAAAATATATATGTAAATAATTATTAAGATAATTATTTATCATAATAAATTATTTATTATTTATTATTAAAATTATTTTATTATTAAAATTGTACCTTTATTTATAATTAAAGTAGTTAAATTAAAATGTTCTATTAAAGTCTTTAATAGAACATTTTTGAAAAATCTGCTGGTTCCTCCCCAAATATCATGTGTATACACCGATGCTCGTAAACATTAAAGAAAAAAAAATACGACTACGTAGGTTTTTTCTACTTTACTCTAAATCACGAATATTAAAGTGTACCTAAAATTTAGACATACGATGTTGACTTTGATCGAGGGCCTATAATTGGGGGATTCTAGTACTAACTGTTGCTACTTCCTTGGCTGGAAGTTTAGATTATGTGTTATGTTACAAGATTCGCATGGATATGTGATGATAAATTCATTTTTAACTTAGGAATCTTATATTTTTCAGGCCTTCGACAATGTCCGGCAAAATCATCCGGAATTTTTCAAGAAAGTTATTGCTGTTTCTGGTGACATCTCCAGGCACGAACTTGGAATATCTCCCCAAGATCTTCAGATGATGTCCAAGAATGTCTCCATTGTCTTTCATTCTGCTGCAACAGTTCGGTTTGATGAGCCGTTGAAGAATGCGGTCGAACTAAATGTAAAGGGAGTGAAGCGAATGATTGCTGTTTGTAAGAAGTTGGAAAATTTGGAGGTACCGTAGTATATTTATTTATAAGAAAAATTTTAATAATCTTGGTGCAAGATTTTTTCTCTTTTTTTTATTAATTTAATTTTTATTAATGCACCATCTCTCCTCTCAGTGACGACAACAATGAGAAACAGAACCAAAATTGTCTCCGGACGATACCTACACTTTACTTATTAATTAGTAACCAAACCGGAGACACTTCAAGACACAAAATATTAATAAAAACATTTTTTTTTTAAATATTTTTTTTCTGAGCCAGCTATAATAACAACAAAGGGGTATTACTATTCGAGTCTTCATTCAAAACTCTTTCCAAAATCAATAACTGCTACTGTGAAAATTCCGACTCAGCAGTCTCCCCCTCCCGCCTCTAATTGCAGACATAGCTTTAGGCTATATGTAAGAATTTGCTAATTTTAGCGTTTTTTTTTACTTGTTTCTTTTCAGCAGTTGGTTTAAAATAACAATTTGAAAGAAAAAAAAAATCAGCAAGCTTCTGTAAATGGTGATGGAATTTGGTGTGATATGGTGAATAAGGAATATGGTGAGGGAATTTGGTTTACATATAGCGAAGGACTATCTTCCAGGAATTAGGGGGAACTGGGAGTTGCTGGAATACAATTGTCAAGTTAGCAAACTATATCTAAACTATATACTATATCTGGAAAGAATGTTGAATGGGGAGCCGAATGGTATTATAATTTTTTGTTATTGTTTCTATTTCATGAAAAGAGTCTTGCACCAAGATTACCAAAGCTGCCATATTTTGTGTAGTAGGGGAGGACTAAAATGGTGCTTTTGTCAAGGGGTATTGTATCCCTTCAGTAGAAAATTCTATCAGTAAAATTGGTTCTGTTCTATTAGCTGGAACCCACGCCATATATTATACAGGGAAGATGCTTAAGAAACTAGTCAAACGGTTTTCTTTCAATAGAGAATTGGATTGCAAACCGTGGTTTGTCATTGCGTTTACAAAATTTAAACAATTTGTTTTTTGGGGTTTAGGGGGGAAAAGGTACCTAGGTTAGGTTAGGTTACATATTTAATATATTCTACGCTATACCCACCACCACCCCACCCCTAATGTGCAAATGTATAGCCGAAATTTGTTTCTAAACAATTATATTTTCATCCTATTTTGTTTTATTTCATTAGCATTAACCAAACTTCACTTCTTGCGTGGGTTCCAACTAATACAACAGTACCGTGAAATTATATTGGGGAATTAAATTAACGGGCAAAAATGACAGAGGGTTGAAATTTTCTGAAGTATCAATAAATAGGGGACTGGAAAATAGAAAGATTTTAGACATTTCGGGATGGTCGGGTGTAGAAAATCTCTCCTTCCTCTCTTACTTTCCGGAGTTGTAATTTACGAACCAGGGTTAATTTTTCTTTAATTTGGCCAGTTGGATATTCTTAAATAATTGAACAAATTAAGTGGATGATTTTAATACTTTGAATTCTAAATTTAAGTAAATAAATCAACATTAATAATCTCCCCTTGTCGTTCTCATGCAAACATACATTCTAAATTTAAGCAAATAAATAAGTACATTAATAAAGTCCCCTTGCCACTCTCATTGAAAACATTGGCACCAATTCATGAAAATGTAGGAGGGGGGGGGGAGGATTTTCTTTTTTAAATATGAAGTTACAAAGAGACATTTTTCAAATCTAGAGGCGGTAATTTGTTTCGATTCTTCTGGTGAAAATACCAAATGAGGTTTTTTCGAAATCCATGATGGGGGAAACTAAGGGACGTTAATTTTTCCCGGCCCTCGCTGGTGCCCCTTGTTAATAAAAGTATAACCGTGAAAACCAAATTTTTACCGTTATAAAAAAAATTCATGATAGCATGATAAAAAAAACTTACTATCACTAGATGCAAAAAAGCCTGAATTTCATTTCCCCTTAGAGTAATTGGTACTATTCCATTATGCGGGCCCCTCTAAAAAGTCAAATTTGGTTAATGCTAATGAAATAAAATAAAATAGGATGAATATGTAATAGCTTAGAAACAAATTTGGGCTATAGATTTGCTAATTAGAGTGGGGGGGTGGGGGTAAAGCATTACATATACTAAATACGTAACCTACCCTGAAGCAACCTAGGTACCTTCCCCCCCTAAACCCTAAAAACCACAGTTTAATATCGTATACTCAATAAAAACCTTGCTATCTTTGCCTACTCTATAACAGTTAAGACGTCAAAAACGGGTTCTATCATTGCCTACTCTGTGTGACTAAGCCGAGAGGCCCGCATAATGGGATTGTAAAAATTATGTTTTTTTACTTAACGCCTTTTGAATTTTCGCTGCAGAAGTGGAATGCAGCGAAGAGTGTTTGGGCTTTCTTTACCTCGTTCAAGGATAAGAATGCTACACCGGATTTTCCACTTTTTTCAACAACCAAATATGTCCTATATGACGTCAGCACGACTTAACCCAAATTCAGTACAAACAAGAATGCGGACGGCTAGTCACGCTTTAGAACATTTGGTACAAAGCAATTAGTTATTTATAACCTCATTCACAGATTTGATCGTACGGAGTATTTTCTCGCGGGGGGGGGGGGTGCTTAAGAAAAAAGTTTGACGATTTGAATAAGCAATGCCAAGAAATTCTGGAAAAATTAGGATTTTATGGGGGGAAAGTCGAGCGTACTTTTCCTGGGTACAGGCATGTTCGTAGGTATTTGAGTTTGAATTGAGAGTCTGTCACTAACTTAGGAAAAGATATCACGTCTATCTTTTGCCATGAAAAGTCCATGATAAATTAGAAATTACCGAACAGGCCAGTACGTACACAGTGGCTAGATAGGCATTTGACTCGTATCCCTTCACGAACTTTTGAGTTTTTACTCTAATGTCACATTTGCGATTTGACTCACTTTTTTCGGCGTTTCTTTGAGGTTGTGTTCCGCCCCCAAAAAATGTGATTTCGACCTAGAAAAAATTTCGGTACTTGTTAAGAAGCCGATATGTACGCGAGAAGTGAAGTTTCGTTAATGTTAATGAAATAAAACAAAATAGGGTGAAAACATAATAGCTTATTAACCACATTGGGCTATATGTTTGCACATTAGGGAGGGGGTGGGGCGGGGGGGTCGAACCCCTGTTCTCAGGATTTTAAACCTAGCGTGCTAACCACTAGGCTAGAACGACTCTATGAAGCTTGTAATTAAATTCTTCCCTAAGATATTGGTCAAGTCAACTTCCCAAAAAATGACTTAATGGGCAATTTTGTTGTTGTTTCTCGTATTGATCTTTATTGTAAAGAAATTACTGACCATACAGAGATAATCCTTCGACAAAAAAAGGTTAAAAAGTAAATAAAGTCGAATTATTTACCTGGGTGGCTTTGTTTTAGATTGAATTTAAAGAAAAAAACTGACTCATTGAAACCCACCAAAAACGAAAATTTGGACTAATGTACCTATGTAATCTATTCATGTATTTGTTTTTATGGGGCTAATTATGAAAAAAACTAATTTTATTCGATAATTGGAATAAGAAGTGACCAGAAATTTAGGAAAATTTTGTATTTAGGAGGACCCGGGGCCACCTCCCTTCTCGCACATGTCCCTGTCTCAGTCACGTTCCATTTTATGCGTCTAAGTCCAGTCTCCATTTGGCAGATTCTGCAAATCTGCCATCTTGCAGAAAAAGCAACGTCGAAGGTTGCAGTATCTGCAAACTGCCAATACGGAGCTGGAAAAGAAGTCTCCATTGAAATAAAATTTGCATATTGGCGGTGCAGATTTGCAGAAACTGCCAAACGGAGACTGGCTTTTAAACGCTTTCAATGAGTGGCTTTATTGTACTTACTCTAGCAAATTGCATCAACCCGTCGCTGACGCAAGTACAATGAATAGAAATGTGAAAATAATAAATTTACCGTGAGGGATCGATGGTACTATGAATTTTGACCTCGGTTTTATATTGATTATTCATGAGGTGTCTCATATAAAAAGTAATAGCCTTATTTTTTTGTGGACCTCAAAATTAAGCTTTTGTTTCTTTTTTACAGCCCCCCCCTCCCTCTTATTCTAACCAAGATGAAGAAATTCAACTAAGATAGATGTGTGAGCTAAGAGTCTGGATTTGGAATCACTAGAATCCTTTACTTTCATGTTGTTTTTTTTTCCTTTATACTCCCCTCCTTACTCTGGCCTAGATGAAAACAGCAGGAAGGAGACTTAAGCATAATGAATCATACAAGTTAAGAGTTAGGATTTTTTTCAATCCCCCCCCCCCCTCTGAACGTAAATCTAGTTAAGAATTAGTTTAATATAATGGAACTTCTGAATTTATCTCCTTTTATGTATTAAGATTTCAGACCAAACATTTTAAAAATGTTTCTCTGGATATCTGGAATTTTTAATCTAATTTAATTTAATTCTTAACTTAACATAGATATATAAAAGTAATGAATATTAAGCATAACCAACAACAGGAGTTTAGAGTTTGAACTTGAAATCTCAATACTGAGATATCTTCAACCATATTTCCATTTTGAGTTGGTCATTTATTGATTATCTTTTGAGGGAAGATTTTAGGGCTTAGCTAAAAAAAATATTTGATGTAATTTCTTTGATTTTCCTGTGATTTTCTTAAGTGCCAATAGCAGCAATAATTGAATCTGATTTTTTTGAATTATTTAAGTGGAAACTTATACGTCTTAAAAATTACGAATTTTTGCATTACGTAATTTTAGTAATTAAAAAATTACGAAAAATTACGAATAGAGGCAATTTTTTAATGAAAATTGCCTCTATATGCAATTATGTAGTTTTTGGTACAAGCGGGTACCAAATTAAAAAAAATAGACGTGGGGGAAAAATCGCCAAAAATAAGGTAAAAACAAATGACAACAAACAGCTTAAGAATTTGTAAAGCTTTCGTTTGAAGTAAAAGTTTTCTTTCGGGATCAGAATATAACTAATGTTTTAAATTTTTCGGGAAAAAGGCATTGTTAAATTCAACTAAATATTTGAGCCAATATGTTTTTACGGTTGTACGTGGCAACGAGGACGAAAATGTGACACTACCCCTAAAACTTCATAACTTTGAAAGAGCCAAAAGATCAACCTTAGGAAATCGCGGTTTTCAGGAATGAATAGACCTAAAGTAGGTTCTCGACAAGGCTTTTTGTTTGGATTTTATCCAGGATTTTGTTTGGAGGAGTGGTTTTATAAAAAAAAATAAAGCGCATCAAAAATGTGTTTTTATGCATTTTATTATGTTTTTACGAGTCTTCCAGTGTACACAGAGAAACCGGTTTTACAGCAGATCAAGAACAGCAGTGTGGTCGATATAGTACGTAATTACCAAATTGGACACCATGACATGGGCTGTATTTCAAACGATTAGAAGAAATAGTGCAAAGTTTCAATAGGAATAAGACTGTCGTCAGAGGAGCGATGACTTAGCGTCTTAGCGGATTTAGCCTCTTAACAGTCTATTTGAAAATGAAAATTTTCCTGATATGGAAAAAGAACTGGAATGCAATAGTAAATGCCTTTTTATAGAATACATCCCTCGAGGGGTCCTTCTACATAATTTTGGGGACTTAGGATTTCAAATATTTCAACCAAATTTATCTATATCCCACGCATTTCATTTCATAATGACAACTCTCCCTTACCAACTTGACAACAACCTTAAGAAACCTTGGTTTTCAGGAATGGATAGGCCTAAAGTGGGTTCGGGGCAAAGCCGTATCCAGAATTTTGTTTGGAGCGGCGGTTTTTACAAAAAAAATAAAGCTCATCAAAAATGTGTTTTTATGAATTTTTATTATGTTTTTGCGAGTTTAATTATGAGAGATTTTAATTATGGTGGATAATTTAATCATTTGAAACTTTAAGAGGTCTAAAGAGTAAAGAGGTATAAGAAATCAAAAAGTTTTTATGCCTACTACTGGTAACAACTCACTGCAGTACCAAGGCGATTGAGGCCAATACAGCTACGCCGCTCCTCCTCCATCCCAATTATTTAAAACCTCCTTTACATCCTCCGAAGAAGTTCAAATTTCCCTTAAATCCTCCCTTACAACCTCCTCCAACCTGATCCGGGACGACCCTCTTTTCGGTTGGCCCGAGATCTGTCATCTTTCATCGATAGAACGTGTCCTAGCCATCTCAACATTTCTCGCATTATAGCCCTAGAAAGCGTGATAGAACCAAATTTTTGTAAAGTTTACTGTTGGAAATTTGGTCAGTCAGATAGTTACCCAAACAGTGCTTAGACAATTCCTCTGGAAAATATCTAATAAATCCTCCTCCGTCTTTCCAAGTGCCTAAATTACAAAAGTTTTTAAGAGAGTAAATTTACTTTTTGTTTCTCTGATAGTTCTTGCGCAGTATAAAACGATACCCATTCTAAAAGTCTGGGATTTATAAAAATCCTTTAAAAGTAAAACAAATTTTTGTAGTTTGATCAATATACGAAACATACAGAATCTCAAAAAGAGCTTGTTATACAACACTAATTGGCTTATGTATTGTATGGCTTATTATATTATTTTTTTTATTTATGCTAGTCAACGTCAACCTGTCCTGTCCTTGGCTATTCGGTACTAGTTCATGAAATGTACTCTTTTATATACTGTATAGGGAATGTCAAACTGGAGATGCTACAGATACCGGGACAGATACCCGGTCATAAAACAGCTGTTAGAGTGGAATTGAGTGAAACGGGTGATCCAATATGAATGTTAAAATTGCAATTTGGGATTTGCCAAAGACAGGGCAAACAACAGCAAAAAACAACAATCCTAAATTGTTGCTTTTTTCTATTTATTGTAGATCCTTCCCATGGTGGCGAACTTCGTCTGCCAGTCTTTTTTCCGCAGCTCTGCCGTATCGCTATTTCGGCCGTCTGTTTCAAATTAGAAGCATCTGTGTCAAATTTGAACCAACTATTACTACTTCTACTGCTAACAACTTGCTGCAGCACTAAGGTGCCTGGGGCCAACACAGCTACGCACGCTTCCCTTCCACCCCAATCTACTCAAAGCCTCCCTCGTTACATTTGACCCGACAAAGATTGTTTTTCATTGGCTGTCAGTGACGCTTTGAGTAAAGGTATAAAACACCAAGTTCCCTTTCAATAACTCTTCATCAGAGGAGAATGCTTTTGATTAGCTATAAGTGATGTCGTGCGATCACTTTCGTCCAATCAAAGAGCATTCCGCGCTACTCTACTACTGGTTCAAGTTGAGACTTCTGATAGTTTTTTTATACTCATCATAAATGAGCATGTGTTTCCGAGTGAGCAAGCGCACTGGTCCAACGTGACACTAGGGGCTACGGTTTTAAAGTGACTGTGATACGTGTGAAACTACGTCGCCTGTAAGCGGTTTCGCCGAAAATAACAATTTTTTTGTCGAAACTGAGTTACAAACGCTACCTTGTATAAAAAAATCCTCCTTCGAATGGTCTAATTCACATTTCTGTTAGAGGTCTCTATCTGCCTGTATTTTGCAGTTCTCCTTTGCCGAACTGCGTACCCGGTTGACAGTATTCATAAGAGCGGTTTTACCGAATCAGATACAGCATGGTTCATTTTGCCGAGAATTGCTGATTTGCTGAACGAAAGTTGGTTACATGGTCAGAAAGTCAACGCTCTAGCTATAGCCGATTCTGATATACAAATGTAAAAATTTTCAAACATTAAGAATTTTACAGTATTCTAATCTGATTGGACATCAGATTATTTAAATAGATCTAGTAAAAAAAAAACTTATTTTACATTAGAAAAGTATAGAGTTTCGTGTTATACTTATAATACTATCGTTGCAGGTTTTGGTACATGTTTCAACTGCCTATGTAAATTCTACACGATCGGAATTGAACGAAACAATTTATAGGCCTCTTTGTGATGTTGATAAGTTAATATCCACGTTAGATTGGCTTGATGATCAGACTTCTAACGCTGTTACAAAAAGGTTGGTTTTACTTTTCACCTTCGATTCAAAAGTCATCTTTTAGTCTAACCTAGTCACTTAGTATTCCCCTCGGTCAAAACTGTCAAATTGGCGATTCGAATTTTGTTTGAATCTAGACTAGTACCAAAATTCGGTTTTACGTAATCTGCCTATAAAATACCCGTAATACTGTGAGTGAGTGGGATTGTAAAGGTAAATTCACATTGAGATATTACTTATAACAATATTTATCTAGGCTCATTTGATCCAATAAAATTTTTTCCTAGTATTTTCGGATTGGCTGAAAAGTTCTATGAAAAATTGAGATTGGTTCAAATTAGCTCAAATTTTTCGGAAATTAATGCTATAATAATAGTGAATGTTGTTAATATTCTAATTATGTAAATATTATTGTATATTATCTGTTATTGTTTAACTATTACATAATTATTCACAATATAAGGATCCTCAAGCAGAGCTACTGGTGAGATAATCTAATATTTAGCGTTTTAGTATATCTTAAAAATTGTTGACCTGCCATCTATTATATACTGCTAAAGATAATGAAAGTCCAAATAATGTACATTCTCATGGAATATTAAATAAAGGAAAACAAGTTTTTTCAACTGAAAGTAAGGAGTAACATTAAAAATTAAAACGAACATAAATTATTACGTACATGAAGGGGTTCGCACCCTAGTCAATACCTCGCTCTTTACGATAAAGTTCGAATTTTGCTCGAATCACAAATCGCTGAATCACAAAGGCCGTTTAATTAAAATAGACAGCTCTTTAAAAGTACTATACAAAGTACTATAAAAAAGTACTTTTAAGTACTATAAAAAGCTTTAGCATAAAGAGAGAGATATTGACTTCCTTTTATAGAGTTTCGGTTACTATTGAGCAGGGTCGCTCCTTACTTACAGTTCGTTACCACGAACTGTTTGATTTGATCCAGACTATATAGCTTTAACTTCTGTTTGGCAGTAACTCGAGGCCTGTTTCTGCGGTCCTGATTAAATGATTAAAGAAGAAGTAGAAGAAAACGTCTGCTCGTTAGTATCGTTTCAGGTCTTCAGCTAACAAAGGAATAGAAAAATAACAGATATAAATCATGAAAACAGTTATTAATGACAGTCTTCACCTGTAACAAAATGGCTTTTCCTAGTTATAAATGCTGGTCACTGTAATTCATAAGCTTGGATCAAAATAATGTCTTTTGAATTATTTACAACAGCGAACATCTTACAGTTCCGGTTATGCTCCGAAAATAAAATTTAGTATTGCAGAGAAAAAAAAAACAACCTGACAGCTAAAAATTTCTTCAAAATATCAAACATAATATACAAACAAATTTCGACGTCTGTTTTTTTGGTTTCCAAATAATATATTTAAAGAATTTTAATTTTCAGCATTCTACACGGAAGTCCAAACACTTATACATTTTCAAAGTCATTGGGGGAAACAGTCTTAAATAATGAAGCAGGAGAAGTTGATTTTAAAATTGTAATAATTAGACCTTCCATTGGTAAGTAGAATTCTTTTTGTTGACAAAGTTGAAATAGTTATTGAAGTTGACAAATGGCGGACGAGAATTTTGGCTGAATTCCATAGATAGAGCCTCTTGGCCTTTATTTGATAATTGGGGCTGCTTCAATGATCAATTTAATTTATTTGCCTCTATGAAATGCCCCCTAAGTCGGTAAAGCCGAATGTATACCCTTCATTCGTAGGAAAATGTTTTTTAATTTATTTAGTTCTATAAATCCCTTTTTTTCGTGAATTCACTAAACAAATTCTCATAAATAAATAAACTCTATCCATAGGCATTATTTTGAGTTTACTTTATAGGAGCGAAGAGTTTTCTTTAGGTGTAGGGGGAGAGTACTGGAGAAACGTCAACTATACCCATTTCTGAACATTTTCCCTGTTTTTCGCATATACTTAGGATTTAGTCAACTCTCAGAGTAAATCCACGGCTTCTTCTTCAAATAGCATCCCTGTTATTACAAAAACTATTTTATCAGATACAGATATACAGCAAGCTTGCCGAAGATTGTCCTTTTCGGCTAACGGTCTAGGGCTAAAGAAAAAGCAGGTCGTCCTTGGTTGGGGTGGGAGGATGTCGTAGAGAAAGATTTAAGGGAAATAAAAACTTCATGGGATATTGTACATAGGAAGGCTTTGAATAGATTAGAATGCAGGAGGAGCGTGCTCAGCTGTGTTGGCCTCAGGCGGCTTGGTGCTGCGGTGAGTTGTTAGTAGTAGTAGTAGTTTTTCTAATACGCTGCAGTCAGCGCGTCAATCGACTACATAAGGTCGTCAAACCGACACAGCCATGAATATCTAAGAATCAGGAAAATTTGGGAGCTCGATTTTGGATGAAAGAGACCTCCATATACAGTTATGCAGTTTTTGGTAGTAGTGGATACCAAATTTAAAAAAAAGAAACGTGGATGAAAAATTAGCAAAAAACTAAAACAGATGTCACCAAACAGCCGAAGAAGGTTTAGTTTTCCTTTGAAGATAGAGTTGTCAGGTATTTCATGGTTTTCAAGATAAACTTCAGTTATTTTTGAAGTTATTCAGTGTTTATTCTCCTATTTACCTATTTATTATGTGTTTGATTCTCCTATTTATTCTCCTATCTACCAGATGCCAGATGCTACATTTACTGTTCTATTTATCATGATGAATAAAACCCTATGCATTGTTTCAAAAAAAAAAATAATTCTAGATGAATTTTGGAGTTTTTGTCTTATTTGTTTTTGTTTCTAAGTTTTATACATGATCACTCTCTTGAAAGTAGTTTAAGCTACCAGAGTTACAAATTCAGGAAAATGTAAAGAGGACAAGGATTTTTTAATTTCAAAAATGAAGGTACAAAAAATTTACTTCTCAAAATTTAGGAGTAATTTTGATTTTTTTTTTTTTTTTTTTTTTTTTTTTTTTTTTTTTTTTTTTTTTTTTTTTTTTACAGAAGCTGTATTTAAGTGCCAAATTTAAGTGCCGTGTTTTTTTATTTGATTCACCCTTGAATGGGGTAGCACTGACCAAAATAGGGTCCTGCAGTGGGAACTTATATAATTTAAAACACCCAAAAGAAAAAATATTCAAAAATCGTAGGTGTGAGTGGGTTCAGGAGGTGAAAATATTTTTATTCTGATGCCCGTAGTTCTTTAAAAAAAATGTTTCCGGTAGGTTTCCTTTACTATTTTCTGGTCTTGGGAGAGAAGTTACGTTTTGTTTAACTTTGTCCAATAAGTCAATATAGTTGATAAATAGAAGAAGAGAGCTGAGGCTGAATTTGCAAACTGGAACGCATTGACCTTTTAAAGCTGATAAATTGCTTATATTTTTGGCAAAATTAAGTCAACCATATTGTCATAATCATGTGAAGGAGCCTATACCTATTTTTAGATTATTTGACTGCTTTGAGATCTGTTTTCTTGAGCCATTGGTACTATTGTATTGTTCGGCAAAAACACAAAATAAATACTGAACGGTAGCCAATATTTGTGTTATTGACCCCCTATCACAACATATTGGCTATCACAATATATTGTTATTGTGATAGCCAATATTGACTCCCGTTTATTGGCTCTCCTGAATAAACTTATATTTTTCGCATAAATTCCTTGGGTTATGCTGAATGTTTCAAAAATCGATATACAGGTTTTTTAGCTGTGACAATATGTCATTACCAGTAGCACAAATGTTGGAAAGCCTAAAAGAATTGAGTAATCAGGATTTCACAAAGGAAGATTTGGATTGAAAACTATAAGCCCCACAGACATCGCCTACATATTTTCGAAGACAACAATGCCTTTCCATGACGTACAAATAACAGTTCAATAGGGATAAGTCTTTTATTTGACTGTGGAAACAATGATCAAAACTCTGGATATTTTGGTCACATACACAGTGACTGTAATATCCAGAGTTTTTTTCATTGTTTTCATTGTCTAATAAAAAGACTTATCTCTATTGAACATCGTCTAGCAGCTAAAAAAAACAAACAAAAAAATTAAAATAAAATGGAAAATTGATGTAATTAATCTATAAATTTAGAATATTAGAGTAAAAATTTCTTTGAGAGGTTTACTGAATATTTTTTTTTCTTTTTTTTGGCTTGCAAGGCTTAGTTTAAGTCAAAATACACTCTCCACCAGTTGTTAGTTTGATACTTAAGGTACTTAAGCAGCAATAACGATAAATAATACTAGATATTTCGGTCACATGTTCGGTCACATATTTAATTCCATAGATAGAGCCTCTTGGCCTTTATTTGATAATTGGGGCTGCTTCAATGATCAATTTAATTTATTTGCCTCTATGAAATGCCCCCTAAGTCGGTAAAGCCGAACGTATACCCTTCATTCGTAGGAAAATGTTTTTTAATTTATTTAGTTCTATAAATCCCTTTTTTTCGTGAATTCACTAAACAAATTCTCATAAATAAATAAACTCTATCCATAGGCATTATTTTGAGTTTACTTTATAGGAGCGAAGAGCCATTGGTTGCACAAATGCTGGAAAGCCTAAAAGAATTGAGTAATCAGGATTTCACAAAGAAAGATTTGGATTGAAAGCTATAAGCCCCACAGACATCGCCTACATATTTTCGAAGACAACAATGCCTTTCCATGACGTACAAATTACAGTTCAATAGGGATAAGTTCTTTTATTTGACTGTGAAAACAATGATCAAAACTCTGGATATTTTGGTCACATACACAGTGACTGTAATATCCAGAGTTTTTTTCATTGTTTTAATTGTCTAATAAAAAGACTTATCTCTATTGAACATCGTCTAGAGGCTAAAAAAAAAACAAAAAAATTCAAATAAAATGGAAAATTGATGTAATTAATCTATAAATTTAGAATATTAAGAGTAAAAATTTCTTTGAGAGGTTTACTGAATATTTTTTTTTCTTTTTTTTTTGGCTTGCAAGGCTTAGTTTAAGTCAAAATACACTCTCCACCAGTTGTTAGTTTGATGCTTAAGGTACTTAAGCAGCAATAACGATAAATAATATTAGATATTTCGGTCACATGTTCGGTCACATATTTTCGGTCAAATATCAGGTATTTTTTGTGAATTTCTATCACTGTTATCATCGTCACTGTCTATTAAAAGGATTTTATCCCTATTTGAACTTTTATTTATCGTCATGGAAAGGCAGTGTGGTCTCAATAATTATTTAAGCAGCAATTTTACTGCTTAAGCAGCCATGTTTGCCCTAGGTTTGAAGGCCTACGGGCAACTGAGTTTCCTTTTCTTTTCCCTTCCATACATTTTAAATTACCTAAAGAGACATTTTTGCAACAGTTTTAGTACATAAAAACAACATTTTTGCAACAGTTTATCAAAATAAGTAGCTTAATGACTTTGAGTTTTTTATCGACACTGATGCTAGCTTGTGTTTAGAAGTTTCACATATTCTTTGACTAAGAAAATTATTTATTTGACTCTTTTTTAAATCTTTCTTTGACTATTCTTTTCTTTGACTTTAAATCTTTCTTTGACTCAAATTATTCTTTGACTATTTTTAAATCTTTCTTTGACTATTATTTTCTTTGACTTTAAATCTTTCTTTGACTCAAATTATTCTTTGACTATTTTTAAATCTTTCTTTGATTATTCTTTTCTTTGACTTTAAATCTTTCTTTGACTCAAATTATTCTTTGACTATTTTTAAATCTTTCTTTGACTATTATTTTCTTTGACTTTAAATCTTTCTTTGACTCAAATTATTCTTTGACTATTTTTAAATCTTTCTTTGATTATTATTTTCTTTGACTTTAAATCTTTCTTTGACTCAAATTATTCTTTGACTATTTTTAAATCTTTCTTTGACTATTCTTTTCTTTGACTTTAAATCTTTATTTGACTCAAATTATTCTTTGACTATTTTTAAATGTTTCTTTGACTATTCTTTTCTTTGACTTTAAATCTTTCTTTGACTCAAATTATTCTTTGACTATTTTTAAATCTTTTCCCTGGTTGCTTGATAATTTTGTCCCTGACCGTACCCCAATTGAAAAGCCGATCATATTGATGACCCTAACTGATATCTAAAAAACCTATCATAGCAATGTCAGTTGGTCATCAAGTGTGACTATTTGTGCTCTAGTAGTTAGTCATTAGTATTTTTGTGCTTTGTTTTATTGACAACCTTATATAATGGTGAATTATATTAGCGAACTTCAAATGCAGGTAACATTACATTAAGAAATTGAAATTGTTAGACTCTTTTTTGGTGGAATTTTTTCCGACTGTTAGTGGGTGAAAAGGTAGAATTCCACTCAGTCGAGTCTCGATCTTTCATAAGGCAGCTTTTTATATTTCCCAGCACAGAAAACACATACACCAAATTTGTTATTAGGTGTCTCTAGTTTTCTAAGGTTTTTTATCCAGGCTAATAGGGTTTTTAACTAAAATTCTTAAAGGTTGAAAAGAAAACTACCCCTACATGAAGATTGTATATGTCAAGTGTTATTCTAAATTATATTTCTTTTTTAACAATCGGAATACCTTTCAGTTGGGGATGGGGAATCCTCAATATGTGTCTTAGTAGATGCAAGTTGTCCAAATTTTTTCTTATGAGAAGTCCTACGGAAAAATCTGAAAAGTGGGAGGGGTGGGAAACAATTTTGTAGGTATTTTTGTAATTGATAAAAATGTTCCGGAGCCCTTGATAGTATATACAACATAGAATAAACGTTTTATTCACTGGTTATTACGTACTTCTTAAATGCATAATGATGTATTTTTCAAAAGAAAGTTCTATTTGAGCATTTAGTTTGGTTCTGAAATGGCATTTGCAAATTTGAGACACTAAAATTTTTTACCTTGGGAATTCAAAATGGGACAAAATATAGAGTTTTAGACACTTTTAGGAATATGGAATTTTAGGAATTTTTGAGAACGAATTTTAGAAACTATTCATGTTGATAGAGAATTTAGAATAAAAAATTTTTTCTTAACGAATATGCCTCCCTTTTTGATTAGGTCAAGGTAGAGAAATTTAAATTTGAAAAACCTTTTGTATTTTAATGGAACCCATAAGGAACGTTTTTGAAATTCAAGAATTTCGTTTTTTTTCCATTAACAGCTGACTGACCCGTTACAGTTGGTTTATAGTCGATCCCTATGCTATAAATTTTCCAAACTATAGTCAGCCAAAAAAAGATGAAGAATGAACCACCATTAACAGGTTAGAGGAGGATCGTCTTGCTCTGTCTGCTCAGAGGGCTGTGAACCAGTCGACCAATCAAATCGTTTGAATTTTTGATTCTTCCTTTATAATCATCAGTGTGAGCCCCCTTCGTAATCTTCTATAGGCCCGTTTTTTAGCACTAAGATCTTACATCCTTCTGCAAAGATTATCGTTTTTTCAACTCATCTTTGTTCTAAGATCTTACAGCTCACTGATGTTAGCAAAAAGTGTGAAGGACACCATCTTTCTGCCATATAGAGCAGTGATGAGAGAACTTTGAGGATCTACTCATCATTGTTCTCAGACCGCTGATCAGAGCAGAATGATGAAAGACGTTTGCACAGAAACGACCAAAGATGTAAGATCTTAGTTCAAAGATTTCACTTTTAAGTGTTTTCTGACAAAAGATGTAAGATCTTAGCACATTGATGAGTGAAAAAACGGCCCTTATAATAACCTGTCACCTGTCGTTTTCTAACATAAAAAATTATATTCGTATAGCCATCATGTGAAAACACTATGGAAATACATTAATAAGATTTTAGGATTAAAATACCAATAATTTGATTTTTTTTTTATATAGTTCAGTACTTATACTAGAACTAAAAATTATATATATTAGATATGGCTAATTTAATAAAATTAAAAGTTGATGCAGCGAATTTTAATATACAGATTTAAAATAATTGGGGATTAAAATTACATTAGAAGTGTAGTTAACTGTTTCACTAATATGTTTTCTAATGAAACTGTAAAACACTGTGTATGATGGTCCAGAATTCGTGTAAATTGCAACTGTTAATGCGATCCTAATACGTTGTTCAGAAGCTTTTGTTTTAAGTTACTGTTAATAATCTGTGTGCGTTAATTTTTTTTTCTTGCTCTGCTATAACCTTTTTAAAATGATTTTGTCTTTGATTGTCTATTAAATGATTTTGTCATTACAAGAAAATCTGTTTGGTAAAAAGAGACCATTTGGTAGAGAAAATTAAAGGAATTCAGGGGAGTAATTTTCTGTGGGGCAGGGGGGCAACTTTCTCTCCAAGAGCTCGCCCCCAGGCCCCAGTTTGACCCCCCCCCCCCACTGAAACTTAGTTTCTTCAACAATCTTGTTAAAAATAAGATAAGATTGCATTTTGACGAAAATCTCCCCAGGATTTTGGCGAAATTACGTCACTGCAGGAATCACAGTATTTGTAATTCCCTACCAAGAGTCGTACTAGCCGAGTGGTTAGCATACTAGACTGGAAATTTTCTTGTCCGTCAGGACAGGGGTTTAAGTCCTGGTGGCGCTGGTTAGGTTAGGTCAGTGGCGCGACTCTATAAGCCTAGCCAGAGCCGATCCAGTTCTAAATGGGTACCCAGAGAAATCTGGGGAAGGTAAAGAGAAAGGGTGTACGATAGGACAGGAGACCCCCTCCCATTGCACTTCCTGTAAAAAAAACCCGTGAAATGGAGATCAGCACCTCCGATAGGGACTGTAAAGTTCAATGCTGTATTCTTTACCTTTGCCTTACTAAGAATTGGGCAGGGAATAAGAGAACGAGAACTAAGGGCATTATCCCATATAGGTCATTGCTATGGGCTTTGCAGCAAAGAATGAATTATTCAACACCAATGAGTGGCCATTATGCGTCGATTAAATTTCTGATTTTCAAGGTAAAACTGAAACCGGAATATGCACGGGTCGGATTTTAAAGGCTCGAACAGGGTATTTTTCCAAAGGTTATGACCAGCTTAAACAAGTACTTTTTGCGCTATATTTTATTCTTGTTTAGTTTGAGGGGGTAAAACCTATAGTTTTATGACATAAATCACTAGCTTTACAAGATGGCTACTAAGAATCTTACTGACGCCTTAGAAATAAAATAAGAAAATAAAAAAACATGATATGCTATTATAAAAATATATTTTGTGAACTATTAAAAATATTTTATAATATTTAAAAATATATATATATATATATATATACTATAAATAAAACAAATAGATTGTAGAATAATGTTATAAAAGTCTATTGCAAAAAAACTAAGTATGAAATAAGGCATTTTATCTTACTGACGCCTTTTATTGAGGATGTTTGACTAGTCTTTACAACTGGGCAACCATAGTCTGTATCGATCATTTAGTCATATTATTTGAAAAAAAACTACGTTTTCTAAAGAGTTAAAGAGGCTGAGTCACAAGTTCGAACCTTAAAACGTACAGGGATTAGAAGGTACATTTGGGGGGCTCCGGCCCCCCAAACTCCCCTTTTTGCAGCCTTTAAATAAAAAATTTTTTTTTAACTGAAAGTAAGGAGCGACATTAAAACTTAAAACGAACAGAAATTATTCCGTATATGAAAGGGGCTGTGCCAACCTCAACGCCTCTATCTTTACGCTTAAGTTGTTTATTGTTTAAAAAAAAAGAGTTGTGTGAGAGTCAAACTTTAGTGTAAAGGTGAAGCTCTGAGGAGGGCACAGTCCCGGTCATATACGGACTAATTTCTTTTAGGTTTAAGTTTTAATGTCGCTCCTTACTATCAGTTTAAAAATTTTTTTATTTATTTAAAGGCTGCGAAAGCGAGGGGTTTGGGGGGCGGCAGCCCCCCAACTGTATCTTCTAATCCCTGTACGTTTTAAGGTTCGAACTTGTGACTCAGCCTCTTTAACTCTTTAGAAAACGTAAGTTTTTTTCAAATAATTTCTGCACGTTTTTGTACGGTTTATTACTTATTATTGCTTGACTAACTGTTAGATGATTGTGTATTATTCTTTTCTTTCTCGACAGGGTGTTTTAAGGGTCGACCTTGTAACTCAGCCTCTTTAACTCTTTAGAAAATGTATTTTTTTTTCAAATAATTTAAAAAAGAAACTGAGTTTCTTTTTTAAACTTTAAATTCAGTATACAAAAAATTTCCTCTGACGGGGAATCGAACCCGGGTCTTCCGCCTGATAGTGAGGAGTATTGACCGCTGTACTAAAGAGACACAATTGTAATTGTTTTTTAGTAAGTGGAATCTATTTTTGACGCAAGCAAATCCCCACAAAACTTGATATTTGGTTTTTGGAAAACAGAGAAGGAGTGATCAGATTGAGCTGAAATTTCGAAGATAAGCTCCAGGAAAGCTTATCCTCTAAATTTCTATCCGATCAAACAATGTTTAAGGGGGCTGTGGTGGGAAAAATTAACATGGACTCTTATAGGAAAACGAGGTTTTTCGTAAATGTAAATTCGGGGGATATTTTTTTCGGTCTGAAAATATCAAAAGGCCCTAACAGGTCGATTTCTGCTTCGAATGAGTCCTCTTTGACCCGTATCAGTTGCCAACTGTGGCCTGTAGGCGTGGCTAACAAAATTTTTTTTTTTTGAACTTTAAGTGGCTATATTTGGTTTTTGGAAAACAGGGAAGGAGGGATCGGATTGAGCTGAAATTTCGAGGATAAGCTCCCGGGCCCGAGGAAAGCTTAACCTCTAAATTTTAACCCAATCGGACAACGTTAAAGGGGGGCTGTGGTCGGAGGGTCGAAACTTCCGGCCCACTTTTACCCATGAAGATAAAGTCGGAGGGGGGTGAAATTTTGCACGTTTCTTAGTTTGAGCTTGGGCTACAAAATGCGATTACCGTTGTCTCTCTGCGACCGCTAGGACCGGAAATCGCTTAACATTGTGGTGGGTCGCCTCTTTATAGAGGCACAAGTGTGCCTCCTTGACATCAGACCTAGGGTCGTTAACTCACAAAAACGTAGCGCTGGATATATTTTTCAGAATCTAGAGGGGGGGGGGTAATTTTTTTTGACGACAATACAAAAAAGAGACGAATTAAAGGTGTTTTTCAAAGTCTGGGGGGGGGGGAGGAGCGGGGGGAAATTTGTTTCTAGGATCTAAGATATGTGATACAACACTCTTAAATCAAAAGTTCTTTATCCCAAATGTTTCTGTGTGTGAGAAAAGAGGATATAAAGTTATTTGAAAAAAAGATAGAAGCTTCTAAGGAATGTCTAACCAAGTTAAGTTCTAATAACTAACGTCTAAGGAATAATACTTCTGAGTCTAAGTAATTTTGATTTAATTCCTAAATGCAATGGCACTTTTTCTGTGAGAAGAAGGTAATTATCTACAAAATAATAAATCATGCCAAATTAATCGAATTGAAATCATATAAAAACATACTTTCCGTTCTATAAACATTATGCAACTTAGTCGTTCAATACATTTGAATAGAAAATTTTACCGTTTAAAACAACAAATAAATTGTAAAGTAAGAAAAAAAATATTTATCAAAAAAGTATTTATCAAAAAAATATTTATCAAAAAAAAGAAAAAAAAAATTTATCCAGCATTAGAGAAACCATTCTTGTAGAATTGGTTGAAAAAAGTCAGCCTTTGCTGTAAAGAGCGGAGGGTGTTGGAAGCCCCTCTCCCGTCATATACAGAAAAATTCTTTGTTTTGAGTTTAAAAACCGCTGTTTAATCGATGAGCTGGTAACATTAGGTAGTATTCTTACCTCAAAATATTAAATATGATGCTGAAAATGTGTCTTGATTTTGAACGGCCATCCTCTTTTAATCTAGTATGTCTTATTTATTTAATAATTTATTTGGTCGTTTTTACTTGAGCTGTGGTTTTTGTTTTTAGAATAAACGTTGACATTGACAACTCCTTGACATTTGTAACATTGACTACTAAATTATTTTTTTCCTCGTCTCAAGAAACAAAAAAGATAAGAGAAAGGAATTGAATCAATTGACACACTTTGCTTAGTTTTAGGAGGTTGGGTTATAAATATGTTTAATAAAAATATCACCTTAAAAGAAATAAGTATTAAAAGTAGGATAAAGATAAAGTTTTAAAGGGATTTGAGAAGTTTTAAAAGTAGGATAATGATAAAGTTTAAAGAGAATTGAGCAGCCAAAGGGGAAAGGTAAGATGAGTAATAAAGTTAAAGGAAATGAAGTGAAGTGATAATGAGACATTCTACCTATTAGTATTTTTTTTTGTAAAGGTAGTTTTTCATTTCTTTCTCTTTTTTTTTTTTTATATATATATATATATTGTTATTTTGGGGGATGGGGGTAAAAGTAAATTATATATCGGGGGAAATAGAGGGTGATGAAAAAAGATTTGAAAAGTGTAATTTAAGGTCACTATGGCGAGGAGGTCCTCAGAGAGACGGGAGGCCTGAGATATTGCATGAACCTAAAAGGTTTATGAAATTTGAAATGTAAAATATATCTATTTTTATAACTTAATATATTTTTGAATGCTGAATTTTATATTAATCTAATGTATGTATTTTTTTTAAGAAGTTTTTTTTTAAGAAAAGAGTAGGTGACATTAAATAAATTATGAGATATTGTTAAAGAAAATTTGAAAGTCACCGAGAGGAGAGGAGGTGGGAATTAATTAAAAAAAAAAAAAAAAAAAAAAAAAAAAAAAAAAAAAAATCACCTTAGGCATTTTCAGCAAGCACAACTGATCTTTGCTTCTACTTATGCTAAGTAGCAGTATAACTGTCACTCATCTCTGATTTTAAGTGCTTCATGTTTGAGTCAATAATAAATTAATATAGATGGCTATTCCATTTAGTCGATTAAAAAAGGTACTGTTTTTTGCTCCATGGTTTTGAAATGCTACGTGAGTAATATAGTTGTCCGAATTATGTTTAAATATATGTTTACTGATATCTATAAGTATGTTTAATAAAAATGTCACCTAACGCTTTCAGTCAGCACAGCTAATACATGTTTAGTAGTTGTACTACTATATATGTGTAGTGATATGTATAAAGATGTTTAAGAAAAATGTCAAATAGCACATTTTCAGTTAGCACAACAGATCTTTGCTGCTACTCATCCTGCGTGGTACTCAAACTGTAACCCATTTCTAATTTGAAGTGCTTCATGTTCGAGTCAATGATATTTTTATCTAGATGGTTGTTCTATTTAGCTGATAAGTTAAAAGACTCGGAGTTTTTTGCTCCTTGTTTTGAAATGCTCCGAGAGTGAAATGTCACTCTTTGGCGTTGAACGCGACGAAATGGAATACACCTTCATGTACTTGATCAAAAGTCAGCAGCTCTGCGTGCTAGGTAACATTCAATGAATAAGAGCCAATCAGCTACCAAAATCACCTTCGAAGGACGGGTACACTACATGCACCCACAGGGTTCACCTCATGAGAGGTGGCTGATTTCTTTGAGACCTAAAATCTTTACCTCCATAAAGCAACAAATGAATTAGAAAATGGCCACCAGGCGCATCAAATTACCAGAACAGAAGCAGCCATAGTACAGCCACAAACGCTGGACGGGATTTGAGTCAAGTAAGTCAAGGTATTGAATATGGTAATGCTGACGCCTTGAAAAGCTTGTACCTATCAGATGAAACAAATTACGCTAATATATTAGTATGTCTTCTTTACCGGTCATTGACCATCTAATATTGTCAAATATCATCTTTGGCAATTAAAGTGTGCAGTCAACTATAGCCCAGAGTAGGATACTGAATGCCACTGCAAAGGTCAATCACTTTTCCCCTTTTCTTCAAGGAAGTAACTTCAGTTTTGCAACAGAGTATATATTTTCAATGTCGAATGATGACAAATAATCTCAGTGTTAAATACATATTTTTAAAAGTAATTTTCACAGTCCACTATTTACGATGTGTATTTTCTGAGTTGGCGCTCCTTTAGAAGGTTTATATATGAGGAATTTATACGCATTAATCATAAAAAAAAGATTTTCAAAGCAAATTGTTAAGATTTATATGTTTTGTTTGGGTTAGAAAACATTTTTTGTTTAACAAGCACTGGATTTTCGGGATATTCTCGGGAAGCAAGAGGGATTTGAGAGTGACCTTTACCCTGCCTCCTCCCCTCAACCTCCTTATATATTTATCTATTGGCAAATGAAGAGCTATAAATTTTGGCTTAAAATTGCACATTTTGAGGTTGGCTTATGGTTCTAGAGAAACAATAAGCCTGCACATAATCCTTGGGTACAGTAACTTTTTCTGCTGGTTTGACAATCCTGTCATCTAACTATTATTACTGATTTTGTAAGTTATTTAACTTTTTTTTAAGAATAGATGAATAGCTGGTTTCCCTGACTGCTAATAAAAAAAAAGTCTTTTCCGTCTTGATTATTCTAGTTCACTATCCTGTTTTACATTCAGCAACGCTTCTCTACCTCTAAGGCTGAATTTTTCCCTACCCACATTTTTTCCCTACCAACCCTACCCACATTTAAACCAGATCTGAAAACAGATCTTCAACACTTGGGCTTGTATATTCTTGACATAGTTGTGATATTATCAACATAATCAACGATTACAATTAACGTTCTTTTCTTTCAGTTACTGCGTCATGGAAAGAGCCAGTTCCAGGCTGGGTTGATACTATCAATGGTCCCACCGGTTTATTTGCCGGATCAGCGGCAGGAATATTTCGAACAATGTATTGTCACACGCAGATGACTGTCGATATGATACCCGGTGAATTTCCTGTTAACTTGATGGTTGCCTCGGCTTGGGATGCACTCAACCATAAGTAAATTTCTGTTTTAAATGAATTATTTATTTTGGCAACAAAAAGCAAAAGATGGTGTAATATTTTATTTTTACACTTTAATTAAAAACATTATTCAAACTCTATTTTTTTCAACGGGCTTGGGAACAAAATTTCTAAACACAAAAAGCTGAAGTTAGAAAAGAGAAGATAGAAAAACAAGGTCAAAAGCAGTAATCTTTCAATTACACAATAATGCTTAATATAATGCAATAATGTAATAATAATAATAATAATAATGATAATTAAAGATATAATCAAAATGTAGTCATACATAATAAATGTAATATAAATTGTATAAATAATATAAATTATATTATAATATAATAATATAATATAATTAATAATTATAGTAATAATAATGCTTAAGCAGTAATCACTAACTGGCAAACAGAGTAGACTCAGCATAGAATAGGGGTTCCCAAATTCAAGCTGATTAAATAGATACATCCGGAAAAGTAAGTTAACATCAAAAACTAAGTGTAGGAAATAGTCTAGGTGTAGGCAATCTTAAGTGTAAGTATTTAGAAGTTGATTAATCAAAAGGACAAAGTGTTAGAAGTGATTGATATCATCGATTAATTCCAGATACAAATTTCATGTAATGCATTTCAAAAGCGTTGGTAAGCCCCTATTTAGAAGACCTCATTCCATTTATACGTGTATTTTTTAAATTTATATTTGTATCGTAAGGAACTTCGCCCTATCTTGGTTTTACACACCCTCTTGATTGTACCTCTAGCAAAAACACTGCCGAGAAATTTTCATAAGAATCATTGCTTAGCTTTGTGTGGGTTTAGAAAGCCAGATCTTCGTAATCTTGGTTTGACCTCCAGAGTTTTTTTTTTTGACAAAAGAAGGCCTTCTATAAGCAGCCTTACTATCCATCTACCCAGGATAGATACTATATTAATATCTACCCAGATTTGGGATGAGCAAATTCCTAGGCAGCTGAATAGGTTTTATATTATTAAAATATAGGTTTAAAATATAGGTTTAAAATATTAGTAATAGGTTTAAAATATAGGTAAAAAAATTATTAAAATATAGGTTTAAAATATAGGTTTAAAATATTAGTAATAGGTTTAAAATATAGGTAAAAAAATTATTAAAATATAGGTTTAAAATATAGGTTTAAAATATTAGTAATAGGTTTAAAATATAGGTAAAAAAATTATTAAAATATAGGTTTAAAATATAGGTTTAAAATATTAGTAATAGGTTTAAAATATAGGTAAAAAAATTATTAAAATATAGGTTTAAAATATAGGTATCAATATACTTTTGAAGCATCTTCTCTTTAAAGAAAATATGAACTTTAGATCAAATACGGTAATACCTTGAAATTTAGAACTTTTTTTTCTTAAGAGGCAGAAGGTGTATTGGTTTTGTCTCAGTACAATATCAAGCTAATTTCATGAAAACATTAAATATATACTAATAAAATTAAATCCCCACAAATTCTCTTTAAAATTGAATCACGATTAAAGTAAATTTTACTCCCTCAGTAAAATTATTGAGTTTTTGACACTAAAAAACTATTAAGTTTTTAGTGTCATCGAGGGTCAATCCTGCAAAAATATTTGACCAAACCCTCCTCCAGAATATATTCCTGGATACCCGCCTGAAGCCGATTTTAGATATTCAGCTTATTGACTTACTTGCAATCACCTCCAGGTTTTCAGTCGGGTATTTGCTTCCCTGTATAGCTTGTATAGGCGCTACCCGTGACTCGTCCTTTCTTAATGATTTCACTTAAGTGTTTGTAGTTATTGGTAGTGCCAATTTTCTGGTTCTTTTTCGGGACATCACTGTCATCACTATTCCGGGAAAAGTTATTGACCATTCCAGGAAAAATAGCGGGAATGGGGAAACATATTGAATAAAGTTGTCTGGTTTTCATCCAAAAAGATAATCTCCAGCCATTTTAAAATAGAAAATGGTAATTCTGTTGCTCCACTCTTCTTGCCTCAATGATAGTTTCCATAGCAAATATATTTGTGAAGCTTGTATTTGATAATGTTGATAATATCGCAACTACTGAAAAGTCGTCATAGCACTAAGCCCCCTGAGACTAAAACGGCTCCACACTCTCTTGCTTCATCCCTCACTTACCCCTCACCTAGATTTGCCTGATCTCAGATTCAACCCACATCATACTTATTTATAGTATTTCTTGTTCGTTTTTGAGTTTGTATTGTTTGGTACAATTTCTGTTCGATTTATTTATTTGTAGTAACTTCTGTTCAATTACAGCCTTACTTCTCTTATGAGTTATCCCCCCTCTGGATGTATATTTTTACCCCCCTCCTAAACACAATTTGAACAGTTAGGCTTGTAAGTTAACTGAAAGAAGAGAATTTTACTAATTGATAGCTTATTCTTTGAAATTATTCATCAAATTTTGATTGCAATGCTTAAGGGATGTACTGCACATATCAATATGGCTTAGTGGGGTCGGCACGTCATATGGCTTAGTGTGGTCGGCATATGAATGCTGCTTCTAATTGCGATACACGGCAACATAGGTCAATTATCAACGCAGGTGTACAAACTCCTCTAACCCACTCCATTCTTCGGTATTTTCTCTGTCCCATTCTTCAGTATTCCCACTGCTTCGGTATTTTCTCTCTCCCATGAAGTACTAATCTTTTAAGAATTTACTTATAGCAACTTCTCAGCCTATTCAATAGTGTCATCTTTTATTAAAAAGATATTGTAAAAAGAAACAAAATATTGCAAAGTGCTCTATTTTGACAAAGCAAAATTTTCAAATATGTGTAGAAGTATAGAAGTAAAAAGCATAGAAAGAAGACCAAGAAATCCGAAGACAAATGCCAGGCTGAAGAAAAGAATCGTCCAAAAGTAAAATAATAAGCAAATATTGGATGATTCCTCATTTGTTTTGCTCAAATGATCCAGCTGTTTTTTTTTCTTCGCTTATCTGTTTATGAGTTAAATAAATTTTAGGAAAACTTGGAGTTGTTACTTGAGAAAGTATCTTTCAAAATAGATCGCATCGATTTTAGCTTCTGTTTTTCTTGCAATGTTCTTTTCTTCCTTAATCTCTTTTCATCGCCGTTTATGGAACAGTTCAACTTTTTTTTTCACCTCTCAGATTGTATTCTTGCTTTATCTGTCTTTTAATTCTTAGTCGAAATTGAGTATTATATACTTATTTTCTTAGCAGTAGTCGGCAACCCATCAACCCCACCGTGTTCTTAGCATCTACTGGTCAAAATCCAGTTACTTGGGCCCAATGTGAAAAGATAATCTACCCTATGATGTTTGAATACCCGTTCAGTAGAGCTGTGTGGCCTCCCGGTGGCAGCTTCAAGAGTAACTACCTTCATCACCGGTTAGATCAGGCATTGTATCACTTTGCCCCTGCATATATGCTTGATGGGATCATTCGCCTTTGTGGAAAGAAACCATTGTAAGTCCTATATAGTCTTTACTTAATATATTATATATTTTATAGTTTATTATTATGTATTTGTTTTTGTTATTTATTATTTTATATTGTACGATATTTTATGTCATTTATTATTATATTATTATATAATATTTTATATTATCTATTGTATATATTATTTTTTTATATTTGCTATTGTTATATAATTTATTATTCTTCTAGTTTATTTATTGTTTATAATATATCTATTTAAGTTTCTATAGTCTTAATGTATATATTTCTCAATATTAGTGATGCTACTCATGAGTATCTCCTAGATTTTCTCTTCTGGGGAACTTTTTTCAAATGGAAAGCATCATATTTTAACCGACTGCTACAGATCTGTGCACCTATTTGGGTGAGTATATCTGTCTACCTGGCAAAAGTACGAGGGGGAGGAATCTCAGTTTTGCCTTCCTTTTCCCTTGAAGTTGAATGCTCACTCTACCTGACTAAAAGATAGCAATGCAATTGTATAAAGCAGTTTTGAAGACCATAATCGGTAGTAAGTTTGCTGTCGCATAATTACGTAGTTGCGACGATCTGCAAGTAAAGATCGATTGGTAACTGAAGATCTAAAAACTGGAAATCTAAAAGTAAAATTAATAATAGATATATCAAAAGAATATCCTTTTCCCGGCGATGTATAAATTACATGAAACTCATTAAGTTTAAAACTTAGGAATAAAATTATACAAGCCTTTAAAAATGTATGCAATTTAGAAAAATAAAAATAAATCCTTTAAAATGAGCGTCTTGAAGAAAAAAATGCCTTCATATCCAGCATATTTAAGACTGGGCTGTTCTGTGATATTGGAAAGGTCTGGTGCTAAATACAAAAACAAAAATTTCCGGATTTTGCAAGAAACTTGGAAGCAGAAGTGTGTTTATTTGTTTGTTTACTTTTTTCCTCATTGGGTTTTCATCTCGAAATGGGGGTGGTAGAACATTCGGGAGAAGGGTTTATTTGAATATATATATATATATATATATATATATATATATATATATATATATATATATATATATATATATATATATTTAAACGTACAATCCATAGCCCTGAATAACGATGGTAATAACTAAGCATACCATAAGTGATATGGATTTGGTTTTGCTTTCGAATCACGAAAGACCAGCAATAAGAAAAAATAACTTTCAAAAACGCACCATAGCTCCTTAAGTAGGCCTAATTATGAATTTGTATTATTTTTTTCTGCCACATATTTCACTCAACACAAATTAATCATCCTTTTTTCTGTTCTAGTATGGTGCGCCTGCACAAAAAAGCTGCCAAAGCAATGGAATGCGTTCAATTCTACACAATACGTGAATGGCGCTCAAGAAGTGACAACACAAATTCGCTTATTGAAAGAATGAGTGACACT
This sequence comes from Artemia sp. Qi Xiang Cuo, assembly GCF_049724085.1. Taxonomy (NCBI): domain Eukaryota; kingdom Metazoa; phylum Arthropoda; class Branchiopoda; order Anostraca; family Artemiidae; genus Artemia; species Artemia sp. Qi Xiang Cuo. Next base: position 52,508,552 of record NC_142811.1, read on the forward strand.
GACAGAGCCATCTTCAACTTCGATTCCAGAACCATAGATTGGAATGACTACCTTTGCACGTACTATTTGGGAGTTAGAAAATTTATTCTTAAGGATGAATTGCACACCCTACCTGCTGCCAAAAGCCACATGAGACGGTAATAGTTCAACCTTGCTCCCCATAACCATATAAATGTCAGTTAAATGCAAAATTCACTAGTAAATATCAATAATGTTTGTGGGAGGGGTGAGGGATCAGATATGCATTCCTTGAACTCGAAAACTTTTCATGACTTTTCTAAAAAATTCTTATTTTTGGAATTTCCATATTTGAAGTATCTCTTTTAATTATCTTTTCATTATATATTTAATTGTTTTTCCAAGTTAGAACCCGCGTTGAAATACCCCCCCACAAAAAAAAGAAATTCGCAAACAAATAATGTGTTTGGTTAATGCCCTCACAGCGATATGTTCTGGATCATTGAAACCAATTATTCTTGCTGAAGGGGTATCATCAATAAACAAGTGAGACCCAAAAGGAACAAACATTATGATGAATAATCAGGTTAAACTGATCAGGTTTAAACTTAATAATCAGGAATAATCAGGTTTAAACTTAAAACGAACAGAGATAGCCGCTAATAGAAGTAGGGCTTACATCCCTTTTTTTTCTATTTACTGACTTTGTTTCTGTTCGTCTTTGGTTTAATGTAGGTCTCTGTGTTTTTTTACATTTTTTGTGTAAAGAACTCTGATTTGTTGTTTGAAAAATGAAAATATAGATAAATAAAGATCAATGCAAGTTGAGGTTTCCAGTTGAGGTTCCCTTGGTTCTGAAACTTTACTTAAAGCGTCTTCACTGCCTTAAATTTTAAGCAGATAAAAAAAATGAAAAAAAAAAAATCACACAGATTCAATACAACTAATTGATCTCCCTGTCCAACATTCCCTAGAAGTTTCAGTCGGTAACCTTAAACCGTTAATTTTGTAGCTACGACCTTTTCAAAATCTGGATGCACATTGTGTTTTTGATTTAGTTTAACATCTCCTTCAAAGTTCCCTGGATGTTTCAACTTCATACCCTTAGCCGTTCCTGAGACATTGCAGATACGCTCTTTTTTTTTTTTTTTTTATTTTTTTTTTTTTTATAATAAATAAAAAAAAATCCCACCTCCTTTCCTCTCGGTGACATAATAATCTTTTTCACATAATTTCAAAACTTTAATGTCATCTACACGAATTTCAAAACGACATTTATTTCTTAAAATTTTTATCCATACAATATTGATAAAAACACACTCTGCTTTTATACATAATTAACATGATCAAAAATTTTAATAAGGATTATTAACCTTCATTATCATTTTCTGTATTTTTATCCTATAATTTCATTTTCGCTCATTCTCTTGAAATCCAGGATACACACAGTGAGTTTTCATTTAGCTCAACACCCTCTTCAATATTTCTTGAAAGTTTAAACTAAAAATTTTCAGTCGATCCTGAGATATTGTCAATGCGCTCTTTTGACAACCTGGATGAACATTTTTTTTTTTTTTTTTTTTACTTCAACGTCCCCTGATAGTTTCAATCTATTACCTTTAGCTGTTCCTGAGATATTGCAGATAATCCATTTGATTCAATATTCCCTTTAATATGCCCTGAAAGTTTCAACTTAATATCCATAGCCGTTTCTAAGATATTGCATATGCGTTCTTTTGAAAGCTATGACGCGCACATTGCTGTTTCGTTTAGTTCAGAATCACTAACAACGTGCTCTGAAATTTAGAACGGAATACCGTTAGCTGTTCCTGAGATATTGGACATACGCCCTTTTGAAAACCTTGATACGCGTAGTGTCTTTTGATTGATTTTTCCACCCCCCTCAACTATCCTTGAAATTTTCAACTGGATGCCCTAAGTCGTTCCTTGGATATTGTAGATATGTCATTTTGGCATCCTGGATGCGCTTAAAGTCTTTTGATTTATTTTCAACTTAACACACTTCCAGAGATACTGCAGACACTCTATTTTGACAACATGGATGCACATAATACCTATTGATTTAAGTTGACCCCCCCTCCCTTTAGTTTCAAGCTATTGACCTTAGCTGGTCTTAAAACATTGTAAATACGTCCTTTTGACAACCTGGATGCACGTAGTGGCTTTTGATTTTTTTTCAGCATCTCCTTCAATACTTCCTGAGTATTTCAATTAAATTACCTTCAGACTTCCTCAGATAATCCAGATATGCCCTTCTGACAACCTGGATGCACATGGTGTCTTTTGATTTAGTTCATTAAGCCCTAAAAGTTTCTGCTTAGTGCCCTTAGCTGTTTTTGACATATCTAATATACTCCGATTTAACAACATAGATCAATAGAGTGTCTTGATTTTTTTTTTGCCTTCTTTTGAACCTGTTCTGGAAGTTAGTCCTAAGAAGCATGAAATATGTTTCTAACAGGAAACATGTTAGACCTCCAGACATTAAAGCTGTCAAAATATAAGTTTTTCTGTAGTGTTTAGCACACATTTCTGCAAAACGACCTTTGGCTCTCAGTGATTTTTGTAAGCGAACAGTTTTATGTCCCAATATTATTTTCTTGTTTGAATTTTTTAATCGTTAACAAGTGCTTTTTACATCTGTAATAAAAGAGTGAGTGCATTAAAAATAAGAAAGAAATTATTTAGAACCGGCCCTCTTGGTTTTAATTTGTAAAAGGGGCTCAAGTCCTCATCCAAATGTCAGAATATTCTGAGAAGAACTTGCGAGTGGAAAGAAAACACGGCTGAGAATAAGATTGGCCCAATTGACCTAATCTATCCTATTCATTAGTGAATACTGGGAACCAAGTTAGTTCTTGATACCCCGAAAGGTTTTTGCGATAAACGAACGTAATTGTTATCAAACTCATTACTGTTTACCCCAAATTTATGCCAAATCCGTATATTCGCCGCCTAATTATGATGGATACCTTTGATGTCAATTAAGATGAAACCGATTCCCTTAAATATTTGGTTATTTGGCAGTCTAACGACGCAAAATACTAAGGTCCTGAACGATTATCCATTTTTTAAATGATGTTTTTTATATAAGTTATTTTTATTAAAATGACTATATTTTCAAACTAAGTGGTAATCAAGGTTTTAGTATTGGCCAGCACAGGAAAGCTTAGAATGTTAAGTTCGCACACCTCAAAAATTGCAACCAAATATAAACACAACCGCAACTTGTCTATGATATATTCTGTAGATGACATTCGCAAAAAGTTGACATTCAAAATTGAATAACGTGCTGTCGCAACAGTTGAAATATTGTGAAGAGTTATTAGTAACATGTCTGGATAATGAATTTCTCCAGATACTCGGTAATAACAATTATTTATGATTCTATGCATGCCTAAACTAATTACTTCGGAATCCTTTCGTAAGAAAACTTATAGTAAATTTTAGAAAAACATATTAATTAGAATATTTATCTTTATTTAGTACTTAAAATTTCATTATCAGTGTTAAGGAGTGGACTAAATTTTTCTTCTGCTGGACGAACTAAAGTTTTCAGGCAAAAACGTAATATAATACTATTTTAGTCAAAGTTCAAAACGGGGCTATAGACAAGTATCTCGGCGTTCCCCGCTATCACAACACACTCTTGGGCGAGGAAAATAGATAGCGCTGTTTGATAGAAAATGCGGATAGCTTGTAACGTCTGTATTTTTTTGCAGAAGATTAGGCACTTTAGCCCTATTCAAGACAGGATTTATTCTATGTGTTTAGCCTAAACTAGTTAGTTACCTCCGAATTCTTTCGTAAGAATACTTTTACTAAATCTTAGAAAAACATATTAATTAAAATAATTATCTTTAGTTAGTACTTAAAGTTTCATTATCAGTTTATCAGTTTTATCAATTTTTTCTTCTGCTGGAAAAACTAAAGTTTTGAGGCAAAAACATAATATATACGAGATCTGATGACAGAGCGTTCTGAAAATCTGAAATTGGAGTGAAATTAATTCCTGTTATATTCTTTGTGTATTTAATTTTATTTAACTTCACTAGAACTATTGGTATTCAGTAAATTACTAGAAAAAGAATTTAATTATCGATATTGGACTATTAAAAATTCCGGAATACAAGAAATTAATGTCAAGTAATACTTTATTGAACTATCCAAGAATATAATATTCTCAATTTTTCAGATTTTCTAATCTTTTTTTTTGTCCTATGTACAGAGAATATATTTATAAAAAGACATGAAAAATTTGTCACATCAGAATATCAGTAGTTTTTGCTTGTATTTTTAATATTAGGAACTTTGGAACATGGGAATATCAACAGATTTTCGAAAAACAGTATGTATGGAAAAGAGAATGTGCTATTTTGCCAAGAAACTGAGTCCTATATCTATTCTATAAAGAATCACAATGTTCAACCAAAAATATCTAAAACTAGTATGAGATGTTTTGGGATTTTGACTTAAAGGATTAGGCTAATTTTGGCTAAAATCAACTTTTGCTAATCAAGCTGCCCAAATTATGTATTTTAAAATCATTTATTCAAATATCTGATGCGGCATGCGAAATAAGATGCGCATGCTCATTGAATGCAGTTCTCAAGACCCTTTCTGGATTTTTTCTCAGCTTATTATTGTTTTCCAATTAAATTAATTCTTAATTAATTAAATTAAATTAACTAATTAAATCTATTCTATCCTTCTGCAAACTTTACCTCTTGGTTATTTTTAGGCACAAATTACATTTATCTATTCGTTACAGCAACCAACAAATTTAATCTTAATACTGACAACATGGTTGACGCAATGTGGTTGACTGTTCTTTGTGGACATTTCTCCGAAATTCCCAAAGTAGTAGTTATTGTAATAATTTGGTAACAAAATAAGCTACCAACAATCCCGTGGCAAAACTATCCCCAGAATTTAGTTTAACTTAGGTCACCATTAATTCAGCACCAAAATCGAACTGAAATATCACTGATAAACAATACTATTTAGAAATTTTTGCTTTCTGTCATCTATGTTCTATTGGTTTTTAGTGGCGTGGCATATCAAACTTTCATCTTTCAGAATGCTTTTAGTACAGTATAGCTTCAGGCTAGCAGTGGCAGTTCTTGTTGCTCGGACTCTACTAAGACGATCAGAGACAGCGCGTACAGCGTGGCAAGTGTGTGTGTCTACGGCAGCCAGATATTTTGTCTCATTGACAAGTAAATTGTTTTGAAGATATAATACTCGCATTTATATATTTACAAAAAGTGTTCGGATTATTGTAATCGCTATTTACTGTAAAATAAATAATTTTTGTGTATTGTTTTGGCATCTGATTATTCTAAAAAATATAACATGCAAGTAATGTAAACAAAAGCAAAAACAAAAGCATAACATAAACTAATAAAATCAAAACCATAACATAAATAAAAAAAAAAAACATGACTTAAAAAAACAACATGAAAACACAACATGAAAAAACAACACAAACATAAAAACAAAAAAAACAACATGACTATGTCCACCGATTTTAAGTCGGGAAAAAAATAACCGAGAAGATCGATGACGCTCACCTTTTACGGAGTATCAGCCCCCAGTCTTTAGCGATGTAATCAAACAGCACTAGCGGGTAGGCAAGTCAAAACGAGAAATGATCTTTCGGTATCCCTACCATCTTGGTAAATATAATAAAAATTTACAGTATTTGAAATAACCTATCCTTAACTGAAGAAGGTATTTTTTCCGCATTAAAGACTGCAAACCAGAAAGAAGCAGAATTGTTGGAGAGCAAAAACTATGGTAAAGTTCACACAAACCTCGGCGAATATATCTTCCTCTATTTGGCGAGATTTTACCACACGAGTCGCGGGTGCACTGTAAAGCACTGGCAACCAGAGACGAGCGTGTAGCCGAAAGAATAACAGAAAATGTAATGAAAGAATAAATTCAAAACAAAAAAACAGTAAAGAAGAGAGAAGCGAGGATAATACAATCCAGTGAAAACGTAGATTATAATGCAAATATTTTGGTCAGGACCTCTGCTTGACCGTCCTCAGTGCTTAAAAAGAAATTACTGATAAAAACCTAAAGATGATACAAAAAAAAACACAAAAACTAAAATATGAAGACCCTCTCAAAGTAACGGTGAAAGAGTTGACCAGCAAGAATTTTTACAGCAGTATAGGGTAAATAGAATTATTCCAAAGTCTCTTCGTTTCCGATTAAATGGATTTCCCTTTCACCGTTACTTTGAGAGGGTCTTCATATTTTAGCGTTCGTGTTTGTTTTTTATATTATCTTTGGATTCTTATTAGTATTTTTTTTTGTGAACTGAAAACGGTCAAACTTAGATCTTGACCGAAATATTTGCATAGTAATCTACGTTTTTCACTGGATTGTATTTTCCTCGTTTCTCTCTTCTTTACGGTTTTTTTTTCTTCGTTTTGTTGTGATTAGCCAATGAACGTGCAGATTACCTAGAATGGCTAACAAATACTACTACTACTACCAATTCACTGCAGCAACAAGCCACCTGAGGCCAACACAGCTACACATGTTCCTCCTTCATCCCAATTTATTCAAATCCTCCATCTTTACACCCTTCTAAGAAGTTCTCATTTTCCTTAAAGCTTACCTTACAACATCCTACCACCCCATTCGAGGACGACCCGCTTTTCGTTTGACCCTAGACGTCTAGCAGCCAAGGAATATCGTTGGCAATCTCTCATCCTTCATCCACTGATCTTGTCCTAGCCGTCACATCCCTTCTCTCACTATAGCTCTAAAAAGCAAGATTGAACCCCATTTTTGTACAACTTAGTATTTGAGATACAGTCTGTCAGTCGGGTACCTAAAACAACCCGTACGCAATTTTTCTGGAAAACATCTAGCAACTCAGCCTCCGTCTTTCGGAGCGCCCACGCTTTAGAATCATATTTGATCGCTGTCATCACTGTAAATTCCAATATTCTAATCTTGGTTCGCAGACATATCTTCCTGTACCTCCAAACTTTTTTCAACTATAATAAAAAACACCCTGGGCCTTGGCTATTTTACTTTTAATATTATTACTGCACCCATCGTCTTTACTAATAATACTACCCAATGACAAATATCATACGTAAACATTAGGTGAATTTTGTAACTTAGACGTGTGTCCAAGGGCGGTGGGAGGTCATGATATCTCCAAAGGCGTCGTTATTCGGCCTTTCAACTATGCTGAACAAAATGGCGGTCTAAAAACTTGATCGGACGTTTTTAAGAAAAAAGGGCATTGGAGGCTTTGGCACATCCAGCGGGGCGAGGGGGGCTGATAGATTTTAGGGAGTAAAAGAGCCTTAAGTATCAGGAAAAAATTTGACCTGAACTAATATTGCGAAACAGGAATTATAGAACATTTTTACAATTTTGCGATTAACTAGACTCACTTATTTGGAAGTTTCAAAGGCAGTATGTTCGCATAAATGTTAATGTAGAACATGCTAGGAAGTGTAATGAGTCCTTGTTTTTCGCGTTTCTTAATACTAAAAACGAGCATAGATTAAACTAAAAAAAAAATCTGCTAGAAGTAAAGAGAAGTTCAAACTTCAAGGAGCCACAGTTTTATAGTTACTTAATAAATTATAGTTTTTTTAAATTATTAATGGGGCACCCCCCCCCTCCCCTGTCCAAATGTTATAAGTTAACCTGTCCACTTGATCAACGCAGAGTGAAGTAAAGTGAGTGAAGCTGTCGTCCATCTACGCAGAGATAGAGACTACCAAAATAAATACAACTAATGTTTTTCTTCAGGGTTTGCAATATGAGCGTAAGCTCATATTGCATCAATATGAGCATCAGCGTAAGCAATATGACTAACACCAGCATTTAAAAAAAAAACTTAGTAGGAGACAACCTTCGCAGAAAATCAGCAAGCACACTTTTAAAAACGTATGGAGACAGCACACCACCTTCCTTGACTCCCTTCTTTACTTTGATTGGCTCAGATATACAAAACATCCAATTCAACCGAACAAAAAAAGTCAATATCAATATTGGAGATCATTTACGACAGAAAAATTGACTCCAACTGCAACAAGGCAATGAAGTTCTTGCGAATGTACGATTTTGTATTTTTACCAGACAGCTGGCCAAGTATATAATGAGCATGAGAACAATACAAACCCGTTAGGAACCGACTTGATAATCAGAAAAAACCCATTTAGTCAAAATTTCAGGCAAAACAGCATACTCAAATAGCTTGCTCATGAAGCACGACATTGTAGTTCGTCGATTACTGGAACACTGATCTACTAATCACTGATCAGTACTGAACACTGATCTGGAACACTTTTTCCCTTTCTCAAAACCGATGTTATGATTCCTGAAAAAAAAAACTGTCTGTAACCAACAACTGAGCTAAACACGTCTGGAATAAGAACTGAATGTGCATTGACAATAAAGGACATTTAATGGCGAAGAGATTTTAACACAGATTATCCATATTAGGAACGCTTGACTTCTTAACCATCTTCAAAGCCCGAAAGGCGAAGCCAAAATTTTGCGCGTTTTTTAGCCTTTTTCACTTCATGGCACACGTTCCACAACGGCTTTCTGGTGCTAATTCTAATACATTCAACAGGAACTTTGGCTGACTTCAAGGAATGCATGAGCTGGTAATAGTAACAATTTAGTTAAATCTTAGCTGTCGGTGGCCTCACTGAGGTTTGCAAAAGGTGAATAGGCACTTTCAGGCTCGACAACAGTGAGGAGATAGCATATGAATAAACTTTGGAATTTACTCGTTTCCAATTTGACTCTTCAAACTGTTTATTAGTTAGAAATACGGTCACAATCAAGTAAAGCAGATGACTGTTTCATAGGTTAAGGACAGATGATCATCATCGATTTTATCATCCAAAACAATGACCGAATGAATTACGAGTGACCCGTTTGAAGCGATTATATGGTGAAGTTTTGATCTAGCACAACCACGGTTCTATATGTAGGTGAAATGTTTGCATTTATTGACTAGCTGAAAGCCACTTGGCAAAGCATCAAAGAACAGGCCACTTCTTCCAGATCAGGATAGAAGATTAGTATTAATAGGACTTGCCACAATCCGGTTTAATTCCTGATTAGTCACTCTTTGCACAAGTATCCTGAGTCGCTGCTAAGCACCCACGTAGGAATATAGGGATGAAGTGCTCTTGCGATTGCATGATATATAGACATTAATTACGGCCATATTATAACACTTTATTGCCAGTGCGCTTTGATCAGAAGACATAAGCTCAGGCTTCTGAGAAGAGCAAACTAAAGTTGCAAAAAACGTTGCCTCCAGAAAAAAAAGTTGCCCCCAGAAGGTCGTCCTTAAATTATTTTTTAGTTTCACGTACAAACGTGCAGGGTGTGGACGAACGTTTAAGAGTATCTGTATTGGCTTTAATTTGGAAATGTTCATATAGAAAACTATATCACAATCAACAAGCTCAGCAATCAGAAGACTTTTGTCTTTGATTCCGTTAATATTAAATAAAACGAAATTCTTTCTGCTCAATGAAATGTTTGAGATCGGTAGGTAGGTTTTTCAGAATAACTGCATATGACGGTATCGGACAAACAGAACGCTCATGCACTGACGACGGAGGACTATTGATTGTTCCAGACAGGAGCGTTATCACACACTCGAATAAAGAGCGTAACTCTGACAAATAGGAGTTTACACGGCAACTCAGTGCATAATCGGTCGGAATGAGGAGTACATCACCAGGGTGACGGATAACAAAGTCTGGCAGACAAATATCATCAGCATCGTACTTTGCGATAAATATCAGAAATATTCTTGATAAGCGCGTTAGTACCCATTCTCTTAGACTGCGTTTCTTCAGGATAGCAAAACAGGAAGATTTGTTTTCTCGCTTCAGAAACCTGGGCAAGCGTAAGAAATTCAGAGATATGGTTCTTCATAATATTTGGAGAGAAGGCCCTTTCGATACTATTTCAGACAAAGTTCAAAACGAGGCTGTAGACAAGTATCTCGGTATTCCCCACCATCACAGCACACTCTTCGGTGAGGAAAATAGATAGCGCTGTTTGATGGAAAATACGCATAGCTTGTAGTGTCTGTATTTTTTTTTGAAGAAAATAACTTTTACAAAAAAAGTAAACTTGATTATATAGCGTACAATTATTTTTAACGGAGATTCGAACTGAAAAACGTTTTTGAAGAGAAAGAGGGGGGGGGGGTTGAGGTTTGTATTTGTTCTGCAAGAAGAGTGTTTTATTTTCTCTGCGTGTAATTCCAGAAGGCAGCTTTTGAGACTCTCCAAATAGCGGTGGGTACCCTAGGGATTTAGCAACAAGAGAAGCTTTTTTTTGTTTTTTTAACAGGATTTTTTTTAATGGCCTAATCATCTTTCTTTTTTTTTAGTTTTATTAAAATTCATAATTTTATAATTATAACTTTTAATTATTTTCTTATATATTTAAAGACTAATAATTAAATTTATTTATGTAAAATTTAACTATAATTAATAATAAATTAAATCATAATTAATATAAATTAACTTGCTATTATTACTCTAATTTAAAAGAAATATAATCTCTTTATAATATATTTCTATCGTTATAATTTTATTCATATTAAATTCATCAATCTCGAGAAAATGGTATGGAATTATAGCTGAAGATCATGATAAACAATTATGCAAGATCAATAGTATGAATAGTTTCGCATCTTTATGCAAGTATAATAATGTAAGAACAATAGGCGTTGTCTTTAAATCGAGCAGCTAGGTTTGTCTTTATGTCGATACAGAAAAATCTCACAAGGAAAAATCTCTACAGATGGATCCATATTTTAATCTGCATGTCACCAAAAGCTATGGTTAACCCCCAAACGACCACAAAAAAACATGTATCATGGACCAAATATATGGTCGAAACGTCGAAAACGTTGCTAGAATTTATATTATGATTTGATGCATTGTTTGAGCTGTTGTCACGGGATTTCAAAGTTAATCAAAAATATAAAGCTGCTGCTTCCAGACGTCTTAAAGAGTACGGCACTGCAATTCATGTGAAAATTAGTGACGTATCTAAAACGTATATTTATTTTTTTTTTAATCTTAGTTTGTGAATTGAAAGATATTAATCCGTTTCGGACATCCACCACATGGCTTATATGGGAGTAAAGTTCATTTGTGATGCAAATGGATGTTATATTTACATTGAGGATGCAATTCTAGGTATATATTTGCACATTAGGGGGGTGGGGGTGGAGGTATGTATTCTATGAATATATAGGTCCTAAGAAATCCATGAATTTCTTAGAAAAACTGGAAAAACAAGGAAAGAAGTGAAGATAAAGCCTCTCTCCCTGCAAAAAGTGTTAAAAGGGATTGTTCTGCATATTGTGGAGTAAGAATCGTTTTCCTAATATGTTTCCTTATGTCCAGCTGGACTCCTAGGCTTAAAATACTGGTTTGCCGGTTGGCTAATTTAAATATATATTATATATATATATATATATATATATATATATATATATATATATATATATATATATATATATATATATATATATATATATATATATATATATATATATATATATATATATATATATATATATATATATATATATATATATATATATATATATATATATATATATATATATATATATATATATATATATATATATATATATATATATATATATATATATATATATATATATATATATATATATATATATATATATATATATATATATATATATATATATATATATATATATATATATATATATATATATATATATATATATATATATATATATATATATATATATATTTTGAATTATTTCAGTGTTTTATTATATTTTGTATTTTTTATAGTTCTTAATATATTTTTCATTATTGTATTATATTTTTTCAATGTAAAAATATTTCTTTTTTCACTTTCCTCTTACATTCAATTTAAAATACTAATTTTGTTTAGAATATAGCCCTCTACAGCAAAGCACATTTTCAAGTAAGTTTCCATTTTTGGTAATTTGCAATTTAAATAGAATCAAAATAAGGTCTGAACCAATTGTGAATAAAACTGAATCCTAGAAAGTAAGGGGAAACGTTAAGGTATTCACCCTAATATAAAGGCAAGTTCCGTAGGAATGTTTCTTCAATGAAAATACAGGTGGTATTATATATATATATATATATATATATATATATATATATATATATATATATATATATATATATATATATATATATAATTGATAATGATATTGATAATGATTGATAATGATTGATAATGATAATGAGTGCGTTCAGACCTTATGCTGAAGTTAACAATAATTGAACTGCAGTCAATTTCAAGCATTTTACGCTCTGTAATGGCTGGTATTTTCACCGTTTTACTCAAAGAATATGGATACTTGCAAAGTGGAAATCAACGCTAATAACGAGACAAAAACTAATATCTAGCCCTTGGCAATTTTCCAGTTTAATAAAAAGGCTAAATTATTGTAGTAATAAGTTTCTAAAAATAACAGAACTACGAAGCTTAAAAAATGTCAGGGAACGCCAGATGCTAGATGGCGTTGGTTATTATTTTTTTTATATCTAGCCCTTGGCAATTTTCCAGTTTAATAAAAAGGCTAAATTATTGTAGTAATAAGTTTCTAAAAAAACAGAACTACGAAGCTTAAAAAATGTCAAAAAACGCCAGATGCTAGATGGCGTTGGTTATTATTTTTTTATATCTAGCCCTTGGCAATTTTCCAGTTTAATAAAAAGGCTAAATTATTGTAGTAATAAGTTTCTAAAAATAACAGAACTACGAAGCTTAAAAAATGTCACGGAACGCCAGATGGTAGATGGTGTTGGTTATTATTTTTTTTATATCTAGCCCTTGGCAATTTTCCAGTTTGATAAAAAGGCTAAATTATTGTAGTAATAAGTTGCTAAAAAAAAACAGAACTACGAAGCTTAAAAAATGTCAAGGAACGTCAGATGCTAGATGGCGTTGGTTATTTTTTTTTATATCTAGCCCTTGGCAATTTTCCAGTTTAATAAAAAGGCTAAATTATTGTAGTAATAAGTTTCTAGAAAAAACAAAACTACGAAGCTTAAAGAATGTCAAGGAACGCCAGATGCTAGATGGTGTTGGTTATTATTTTTTTATATCTAGCCCTTGGCAATTTTCCAGTTTAATAAAAAGGCTAAATTATTGTAGTAATAAGTTTCTAAAAATAACAGAACAACGAAGCTTAAAAAATGTCAGGGAACGCCAGATGCTAGATGGCGTTGGTTATTATTTTTTTTATATCTAGCCCTTGGCAATTTTCCAGTTTAATAAAAAGGCTAAATTATTGTAGTAATAAGTTTCTAAAAAAAACAGAACTACGAAGCTTAAAAAATATCAAGGAACGCCTTATGCTAGATGGCGTTGGTTATGAATTTTTTTTTTTATACTCGCACCAGTTTTTACTCTTGTAAGCCACCCAAACTCTTCAGTTTTTTGTAAACTCCTGGCATTGACTAGAATCAGTGTGCAGTCACTTAATGATTTTAGGAATTTTATTATTAAGTTTTATAATTTTTACATAGGCAATCTTTAGGGTATTTTGAAAAGGTTTCCATTTGATTGATAGATTCTCTGATTTCTACCAGTTTACAAAAAAAAAAAAAAATAATACATGGTCAATTAACCTGTGCACAGTGAAATGTTCCGACAATGAGCGTGTTCCTGGTTTGACAAGAAATTAAATAACATTTAATAGAAAAATCACATAGAACAGTTTGTGGTAACGAACTGAAAGTAAGGAGCGACCCGGCTCAATAGATACCGAAACTCTGAAAAACGGAGTTTTAAGACCAGTAGATATATAAAAAAAAATCGAATTTCTATGGTGATTTCAAATATGTAAGTGTCATTAAGCTTAGTTTTACCCATCAAAGGCTGCGAGCATGAGAAAATTCGCCTGATTTTCGAAAAAAGGGGAAAATCCTCCCCCCCCCCTAAGTCATAGAATCTTAATGAAAATTGCACCATCAGATTTAACATATCAGATAACCCTATAGTATAGGTTTCAAGGTCCTGTTTAAAAAAAATGCGGAATTTTGTAATTTTTGCCAGAAGAAAGATCACGGATGCGTGTTAATTTGTTTTTTTTTTCCAGGGGTGATCGTATCCACCCAGTGGTCCAAGAATACTGTAAGAGGGCTCATTAGAACGAAAACTAAAATTTATAGTGCCTGTTTTCAGTGACCAAAAAAATTGGAGGGCGACTAGGCCCAATCTCACGCCCCTTTTTTTACTCAAAACGGTCCTATCAAAATTTTAGAGACAGCCATCTTGTTCAGCTTAGTTGAAAGACCGAATAATTATGCTCTTGGAGATATCATGACCCCCCGCAGCCCGTAGGAAAAGGTCTTTAAGTTACAAAATTTGCCCATTGTTTACGTATAGTATTTGTTAATGGGAAGTGTGCATATATTTTTAGTGGGAGGGGCAAATTTTCTGCTGCTGGGATTTTCCAAGAGGATAATTTTCCATGGGAGGGAAGTTTTTCAGGTGAACTTGTTTATACTAGGGGAATTTGCCAGAATTCCTATACGAAATTCTTCTTATGTCTTACTTTATCATTGCTGACTCAATTTTACGCGTGGAGATGTTAAGGGTAATTGTCCGGGGTAAATTTCCACAGGATTGAATTGTCTAGAGAATAAATGCATGGGAAGGAAGGATTATCCGTGGAGGTGGAGCCAGATTTCTTGGCATTACTTAAAAAACAGTCAGAACTTAAATTAAAAAAAGCAAGCTTTTTCAACTGAAAGTAAGGAGCAACATTAAAACTCGAACCGAAAAGAAATTATTACGCATATGAAGGGGAATGCCCCCTCCTCAACACCTTGCTTTTTGCACTAAAGTTTGAATTTTGTCCCAATTCCTTAAGAATGACTCCCGAAACACTGTTTGTTTAATTAGAATAATAAGAATCCTTTTTTAAAAGTACTAAAAAACTTTAGCGTAAAGAGAGAGGTTTTGAGGAGGAGCAACCCCCGTCATGTACGTAATAATTTCTGTTCATTTTAAGTTTTAATGTTCCTCCTTACTTTCAGCTGATTTTTTTTTTTTAATTTAGTTCCAGGTAAGATTTAATTAACAGCTGGAACGATCTGTATTAAATGTATTAAATCTTTGTAGCTAAAAAGCATTTTTAGTGTACCAGCTTCAGTACAACCATCATCAAACCAGGAAAAACTGGAGGCAAATAACCAATCTGTTGAGTATTAAGGTGTCAAAACTCAGATTTTGCATATTTTACCCATTAAAGTTACTCATGTTTTAACAATCGATTACAATGTGTATTAACGCAATAGCTAAAAAACTGACCCTGGTTTGCAGTTAATTCACATAAAATATGAAGTAAATACGAATTAAATTGCGATTTTCACGGGGAACCCACTTAATGTTTTGGTATTGGTATGAAAATTATGAGACAATAATGGCACATAATAATGATAAATCTCTTGAAAATATTTTTTTTTTATTCAGAATCCGTAGTAAGCAAAGATTAAAATATCCAAATAATCAGGATGTAGTGAAGCCATGAAGTCGGTTTCACTTGTGAGCTAACTATCATATACTCTGATTTCGTAGACGTCGGTTATGTTTTTAATTTTCAAATATTTAGCCCTAATGACAAAGAAACCGGCTTCCGTTCTTTGAACCTTGTCAGAACTATGGTTGGCTTAACTGTTGTCAAGTTAGCTACAGTCATCTGCCGTAGTTCAGGCTGTGGACGCATTCCATATTAACATCGAGCGCTGCATTGATGTTGCGTTACCCAATAGGTAGTAAATTGTCAGCTATTGCCTAAAGATTGAAAAACTAGAAAAGCCTACTCATTCTTTTAAGAATGTTATAAAATCTATCCAAGAAATAACTAAGATGTTCTAAAATTTTCGGCCACATTCAAACTCGTGTTTTAATTAAGTTATTATTTGTTGTAAGATGTCGTTTGAGCTTCTATAGTTTTGATGATGCTTAAGAGAGAAGTCGACTCGTCCAAACTAATTCACAAGTGGTTTGGATTTGGCTTAGGGCCAATTACTTCTTTTAAAATTCTAAGATAGAAAAAACTGGGATAGTCTCAGTAATACCAGAAAAATTAAAGTTAAATCAAAGAGCTTAATCAAAAATGTTGTTTATTAATTTGAACTCCATTTTTGGATTTACATTTTATGGAGAATCTTCAAATTTTGATATTTATAGACTTAGCGTTTTGATGCAATATATTGTATATAGGAGCCGAAAATCTTGTTCCCGTGAAAATCAAATTTCTATTAGTACTCTTTTTATTAGTACTATTTTTATGTTTTTTTTTGTACTATTTTTTATGTTAAATTAAATTACTATTATTTTATTAATTAAATTAAATTAAATTAATTATTAAATTATTAATTATTAATTATTAATTATTTATTTATTTATTTATTATTTATTAAATATTTATTATTAATAATTAAATTATTAATTATTAAATTAAATTAAAGTACTATTTTTTATGTTAAATTGGAATTTCAACATAGCAAATGAGCCGCTTTCGTACTATATGTTTTTCTAAGAATTGTGACAAAAAAGTTTCTAATGAAACAAATTGCGCAAGCTCAGCAGCGATTTTAGGCTGAGTAATATTTCGTTGGAAAAAGGTATTAACTTGTGTGAAAGGCAACACGATGATAGGCAACCTATTTTACAATATTAATGAGTATAATCAGAGATACACTAATGTTTAAAACTTCCAAATACAGTATATATTTAGTGAAGATTGTCTTTCTTATTATAATTTACAATGCACTGCAAAATTTCATTTTACTGATTCCAGAGCTGATATTTAGTAGACATTCCATGATTAGGTAGATTTTTTCATGGGCTCTCTGCTTTTGCAACCATTATAGAAGTTTAATATATGAGAAATATCTAAAAGTTCGTTTTAATGCTCAGAAAATGAAAATACGCTCATTTGAAACTAATTCTAGTCTTAATGAGGATGGAAAATGAAAATATAAATAATCTGTCAAAATTTGTTGAATAGAGGCGAGTAATATGAATATAATACATTCATAGTTCTTTTAGTTAAATATGATGTTCCAGTTCCCCGCTAGTATTGATGAAAAAGAAGAAAAAACAAAAAGGCAAAAAAAAATTCCCTTTTGACGAGATTTTCTTTAAGTTTCCTGTATGTGATGGCAATTTTTATAGTGTAGATTTGTTTTGCCCCGACAGCATTTTCCATGGTATCAGGCTATTTTTCGATACCCTCGTCGTATTTTTTTGATATCATAAATTTGTTGTATCTACAAAATGATACTATTAAGACTAATTGAAGTAATAGACACGATTTTCAGTTAGCTACAAATGGGAATTTTTCTCACTAGACACATTTTTTTAGATTAAATTTATTCATGAGATATATTTTATTGGCATTATTTTTGTAAAATTCCCCCTTGTTAATTACTAAAAATTTATTGTCAGTTTTCAAGAACGCTCTTAAAATTTTTCGCTTCAGACAATCCTCAGTCACAAAAACGGTTAGAAAATGGAAATTTTCACATCAATTTTTTTATTGCATCTGGTGGTTAATTCGTTGGTTAATAGCTTCTAAATTGGTGGTTAATAAAGGTCATAGCCCAAAGCCCGAAACTTACAAGTGATAGCAAGATTTGCTATCGCCAATTGCTGGCAGAATCATATTAGAATGCTCCTAAAATGGTGTATTTTTGGATCACTAACACAGTTGCCACATTAAAAGGCTTCTGAAACTATCGAGGGGTCAAACGCTTTTGTATATTCCCTTTGATGCATCGTAGTTGGAACGCATCCCATTATTACTTATATGGAAAAGGTTGATCCTTTTTTATTTTGGAAAACAAATACATCAAGCACATACATCATACATCATATCATCATACATCATACATCAAGCAATGCAAAATATTATGATCTTAGGGGTTCAGGTCCTAAACACGGTTTCCTATTTTTTTCAGTATTACATATTTAGCCAGTATCTTGTATTAAAATGAGAATTTGAATAGAATTTGTCCTCTTGTAAGTAAGGAGAGGACCAGCCCGAGATCTTTACCTTCCTCCTTCATACACACAAAGAGTCATTAGTTTTGTTATTTATTTTTATATTTATTTATTTGTTTATATTTATTTTTTATTTTGACAAGAATAGAATTTTTCACCAGTCCATTTTGGAGGGAGTCGTGTTGTATCTAAATCTTGGTCGTACTGTTTTTCATTCAAGGCAGAAGTAATAATTCGAACACTTTCAAATGTAACTTTAATCTATAAACTTATTCTCGAAGTTTCTTGTTTCTGCTTGATTTTTGACACATATTCAGATACACAGTTAGATTTTCGCCATCAGCTACAGTTATTATGTAAAAATTTTATATTCTGATGACATATTCAAATTTTTTAATTCAAACAATTTGATTTTACTGCAAAATAATATCAACTAAGGTGTACTTACACCGTAGTTGATATTATTTTCCTTTATTCTGTATTGTGTTCATCATGGTTCAAACTCGGTCTTGTTTATAGACAGCCGGAACCAACATGGGTTGACACTCCGTTCCTCGCGTTTGTAGAACTATGGGCTCAATATGAATCTTATTTATATCGTTTTCAGCCTACGTGTCCAATCTCATGTTCAACCTGTGTCTGTTGAATTTGGAGACTGCCGTTATGCCGAGTTCAAACTTCTTGGCGTCCAGATTAAAAAAGGAACCTTAAAGGTGAATTTACTTATTAAGAAGAAGGCTAATTCTAGGAGACTACTAGCAATGCCGAAAAAAGGGAAAAAATGGACACTTTAGTGCTAAAACACGATTTTTTTTTAAATTTTGAGTTGGGGAAGTAATATCTTGGGCTCAATGTTCTTGACTTGGGTAATTTTAACCTTAACCTAGACCTTGGATTATCCGGTACTACCAGAGACTCCCGCACCATCTACGAAGAGCCGCCAGTTTCCATAGGCAATTATTTTTGAAGGCAAGAATATGTATTCTTGTTGTTGATTTGATTTCCAGCACTCACTGCTGTATAAAATTGCATCAAGCAGCGTCAATTTCAGCTCCTAAGAAAATCATTTTCGATCGCATTTCTGGCTTTGGTCGGTTAAAAGCTTCAAAGGCTTGCCCTATCCTCAGTTGCATTTCCCGTTTGTTTGATCCTGAATTTTCCAGTGCACCGCCAAGCCACGCGAACTCCACGACTTGCTCAATAGTTGAATATCAACACTCGAATCAACTTCTTAACACTCAATTAATAGAATTAGCCAGCCTTCTTCTTAAGCCCAATTCTTCACCTTAATCACAGTCTTAGAATTCAACAGGGAACTAAATTTTCTGTTAAGATTTTGCCCCTTGCTTTTGGACCCCGCAAAAAATAAGTGCGCTTGTGTAATTCCATACTTCTTGAAAGATATTCTACCACAGTATTTTTAATTTTTTAAGGATTGAGTCAACACGAAGATTTATGGCTGTTTGGAAAAGTTAAAGATTGTTCACGGTTTCTGAACTATTCAGGTTTCAAAATAAAAATTTCAAAAATTTTAGGTTTCAAAAGACATTTTCAAAAGAAATTTCAGGTTAAAAAAACACTAAAATTCCAGGTTTCAAAAATTATTTTCAAAACAAAAACGAGGAACCAAAAAAGTAAGTTTTGACCAGTAAAAAGTTTAGAAAAATACCAAATGTTTCAAGAAATACTTCCGCTAACCCGTCAGCTGAAATTTTTACTTGTTTACTTTGCACTGACATGAACAGAATCTTTAGATTGCATTCTAATATTTAAATATACATAATTATACATATACATAATTAATATACATATACATAATTATACATATACATAATTAAGGTGAATGCAAAATGTAATAATATCAAAAATGTAGGTAATGCCAATAACGACTATAAAACTGGGATAGTTTACTCAACATACATATTGCTGGATCTTGCAAGTCATCAGCATCTTGGATCATTTGTAATTTTAGATCATCTGATCGTCTGACATGATCATCTCAGTCCCCCTGCCCCCCCCCCTCATATGGGTGCCCATGTTCTGAACTATTCATTAATAATTAGAAGAATTAATCGTTGGTTCGTAACCTATATACTTGCATGAGCATCAGTAAAAGTTAACAAAAAGATTATAACCGACTTCACTTTTGTAACAAATCTTTAATAAAGATATTTATAAAAAATATAATATTTAAGCAGGCTTTTGGACATAATTTACAATATATTAGTTCAACAATTGACTTCTAGTAACATCTCTTATTTTTCTTCCACTTCGCCGTAGAAATCCTTGCTGAAAATTAAAGAGAAAGTATGTTAGTAAGTATACAATTCCCAGAATTGCCTATAGGGAAATAATCTTGGGCTAAAATATTTATACATAAAAAACAAAATTTTTGTGAATAGGTAATTCTGTTAAACCTAGTAGCTTTTATAAACTAAAAACCGATACTCGAGTTTCATCGATTTACAGCTTATGAGTATCATGAATCCAGCTTATGGATTTATCATCTATTTGAAAATAGAAAACAATCCGAATGCCAATGTCAGGCAGTGGCGACGTTTGGTGGGAGGAATCAAGGGGGGTAGTTAAATAATTAGAATTTTTTTTTTCTCCAATAATTTGGAGAAAACATTTTTACATAGTCAATGCCCATTGACTCTCCAGATGTGGACCCCTCTTGCCCCCCCCCCCCACGCAATAATAATGCTGGATCTACGCTCCTGCTTTCAGGTGCTGCTATTATTGGGTCTTTTCAGTTTCTTCTGACGGTTACCCCGTCTTTGATGAAGATTCGGCTAAGGTGATAGTGTTGGGGTAAGTTCAGCTTATGGATATCTATTTAAATGGAACAGAACTGCATAGGTCAGAAGACAGGTCAGCTGCAGAGGTGTTGGCAACCCAACGAGCAAAGCTCCATCCTATTAAGAGTCAGGAAGTTTTGGCTCGAAAATTCTTATGACTGTTACCACCATTTCTGCTGAGGATAAGTGTAAAATAATTGGCCATTCGTTGTCTTATCAAGCCTGATTGGGATCTTCTAGTTTAGTTATAGGCCAAAAAAAAAGTCTCATCATACAAAAGAAAATAGGATACTGATTACAGGCAAAGTCTTGACATTTAGTTTGGGTAAAGGAGCCAATAGGATTAGAAACTGGGTATAGGTAAAACCCTAATTGGGTATATGAACTAAGAGAAACTAAAAACATGCAGAAACAGTGACTCTACTGGCAGTTAAGTGTTAGTCCGTAGAACTATAAAAACCCAAAATAAGCATATATTAAATTATATCTCAACGAAATTTGGAGTTCAACTGAATGTCTAAGTTTCTTTGAACCCAACCTGAAATTCTATACAAATAGGTATTTTTATTTGTTTTTTTTTTAACTCTTGTTTGGGTAGTGAAATAGTTAGGGCTATATTAGTCTGCGGAAAATTTGAAATAAAAAGGAAAAAACACACAAATATACATAAATGTAGACTTTTAGTTTCGGCCTAATTCAAAGCAAAATAAAAATTATAGTCAAATTTCGATTCGGGTTTTTACAAAGATGCATCTGGGTGACAATAAACTTTTAATTTATCAAATTACTCAATGTCAGCGGTGTTGTTACAGAAAATCTTCCTCAAGAAATATAAAAGAAAGGAAAACAAAATTGCAATACGTACGAGTCCAAAGATTTGCTGGTTAAATTTTAAATGTGAATCTGGCATAGGTATGGCTTAGATTTACATTAAAGTATCAGCTCTTTACGCAACGTATCACAACGTACACAGTATCAGCTCTTTACGCAACGAACAGAAATTATTCCGTATATGAAAGGGGCTGTCCCCTCCTCAACGCCTCACTCTTTACGCTAAATTTTTTTATTGTTTTAAAAAAATAAGAGTTGTGAGAAAGTCAAACTTTAGCTTAAAGAGCGAGGTGTTGAGGAGGGGACAGCCCCTTTCATATAAGGAATAATTTCTGTTCGTTTTAAGTTTTAACGTCGCTCCTTACTTTCAGTTAAAAAAACTTGTTTTTTTTTTATTTAATTTTTTAACGTTTTTTAATTAATGCAGGTTTTTATTTTTGCTAACCGTACATGAATAATTAAAACAAAATTTTCATATTAATTTTACTTTTTTTGGTTAAATGGCTTTCTCGAAAGTTGTTTAATTTTGTTTACTAACGTTTTTATTAGTAATAAATATACGTAACTTACAAATTCACTTACGTAACGAACTTCTATATTCATATATTTTTATACGTATATTAGGGGTTCGCCCCCTAGTCAATACCTTGCTCTTTAAACTAAAGTTCGAATTTTGTTCAAAATCTTCAAAAATGACCTCTGAATCACAAAGGCCGTTAATGAGAATAAATAGCTCTTATGAAAGTACTAAAAAAAATTTGGCTTAAAGAGCGAGGTATTGACTAGCAGGTGAACCCAATCATAAAGCTAATATTTTCTGTTTGTTTTCAGTTTTGATGCTGCTCCTTACTTTCAGTTGAAAAACTTGTTTTTTTTATATTTAATTTCTGATATTTTTTAAGAAATAATGATGGGAAATCCGGTGCCCCCTTCATAGCAATGTCCCTTCCCCATGAAAACTTCCTTCATGGAAAGATCCTCCCATATAACCCCCGACCCACCCCCACCCCCCACTACCAGAAAAAATCTCCCTGAAAACGTCTGTATACTTCCCAATAACCAATACCATATGTTAACATTGGGTAAAGTTCATAACTTTCAGCCCTCTACCCGTGGGCTTCGAGAGATTAAGTCATCCTAAAAGACATAGATATTATATTTTCGACCATGCTGAACAAAATGGCTATCTCAAAATTTTAATCGGGTGACTTTGGGAAAAAAAAGAGCGTGGGAGGGGGCCTAGTTGCCCTCCATTTTTTTGGTCACTTAAAAAGGGCACTAGAACTTTAGTTTCCGTTCCAATGAGCCTCCCACAATATTCTAGGACCACTGGGTTGATACGATCACCCCTGGAAAAAAAAAAAAAAAAACAACAAATAAACACGCATCCATGATCTTTCTTCTGGCAAAAAATTCAAAATTCCACATTTTTTTGATAGGCGCTTGAAACATCTACAGTAAAGTTCTCTGGTACGCTGAATATGATGGTGTGATTGTCATTAAGGTTCTATAACTTTTTGGTGGTCTTTCCCCCTTTTTTTCTAAAATCAGCCAAATTTTCTCAGGCGCGTAACTTTTGATGGGTAAAACTAAACTTGATGAAACTTATATATTTGAAATCAGCATTAAAATCTGATTCTTTTGATGTATCTACTGGTATCAAAATTCCGTTTTTTAGAGTTTCGGTTACCATTGACCCGGGTCGCTCCTTACTTACAGTTCGTTACCACGAACTGTTTGATTATTTGGTCTATTTAAAGAACGAAAAGAGCCAAGTTACCATTCAGGGACATTGGCAGGGTCATCACACTGTTTTGTGTCGTCGTTGAAGACATAGCCTAAAGGACATCCATTGCGTCTAGGCTCAACGTTGTTTATACAAACATAGAAATGTTGGCAATCTTCCGGGTCAGCATAAAGAGGATTCGGGTTGACTACCCCACCGTCATTTGGTAGCGGCTCTGGACAGGTGAATTTGTTTACATCTGAAATAATATATATATGTTAAAAAGTATTAAGGAAATGTTTGAACAGGTTTTTGTTATTCTATTAGAAGACTGTTTTTCTGTTCATGTTCGATTGTAACCTTTGATTGGGGCATTTAATAGCATCATTTATGCTTGTTTTCATTTCAGTAGTGTTAGTTCGTAGACCATTGGAAGTGAAATACTTGTAAAGATTTAATCACTTAATAAAAAATTCATATGTTAAAAAACACTTTTACACGGTTAATTCATTTCGTTTTCATCGGTGGTTATATCGAAGTGGGATTGAATGTATTTACGAAAAGACCCGAAGCCAAAATTAGGCTAATCCAAGATTTTTGTGTTTTAGTATTTGTTGACACGACTTTCACCGTTCACTTCAATCATAATGAATAGAGATATAAAGGGGTCCACAAAGACCAGGAGATGGGGTCCACAAACACACCACAAACAACCATAATAAAGGGGTCTACAAACACACCATACGATAAAATTTAATTTAAGTTTTATCAAAATGAGCATTGCCTTTGGGTTATGGTCCAAGGTCCATAAGGTCCCTTTGGTGGTCCCTTTGGTGTTTAAATGGCTTAAGGTCCCTTTGGTGTTTTGTTTTCTTGTAACTAGTTTAAGGTTGGTTTTAAGCCGGCTAAAAAACATTTTCAAGTTTTATATCTTTGACACGGCGACAATTTAAAAATTTTCCAAGCGTGCCGAATATCTTCTCTTCATAATTAGATCTCACAAAAGCTGTATGGTTCAGCAAGGTTTGGAGTTTGGAGAGAATTAAAAAAGAACCCAGGAATTCGAAAATTTACTAGAATATTTATTTACTAGAATATTTATTTTTTGAACAATTAAGTAAACGAAAAGAATTTTTACCTGGAATAAGGATTTCAGCTAGGAAAAACTCATTTTCCGGTCATTTTTTTCTTATTCAATTAGCATTCAAATAGGATCCATTTTCAGTATATCAATAAGTACATATCTTGAAATAAGTCGTCAAATTTTTTGGGTGGAAGGGCAAATTGGATACCTTTCACCTTTCTATGACCTTGGTAATATAATAATGAAAGATCAGATAAAAAAAACAATGAATGAAAAAATGTAGTTTAAGACAAACTTGGTAAGTTTCTCTTAAATTACATTTGCGCATACTTTTTTTGCTTAATTACTCAATTACTATTAATTACTTTAATTACTTAATTACTTTAATTAATTAATTACTTAATTACTTTTTTTGCTTAATTACTTAATTACTATTAATTAATTTAATTACTTAATTACTTTAATTACTTAATTACTTAATTAATTAATTACTTAATTACTTTTTTTGCTTAATTACTACTTAATTACTTTTTAACTATCTCATATATTTTGGGCTGTTAAATATTCTTTTTTTTTACCATTTTACGTATCTTTGGCAATCAATTTTTATGTTTTTATAAATATAAAACATAATTTATAATAATAAATAAATAAATAAATATAATAATGGTAATAATAATAATATAAATATATTATTATTATAATATAAATAAATATTTATTATATATAATAAATAATAATATAAATACACGTACTTTACGTATATTTATATAGTACGTATATTTATATAAATAATAATATAATAATAAATAATAATAAATAAATATAAAACATTTTTATGTTTTTATAAATATAAAATCCGCAATTGTCAATGGTCAGGCTAATATGTCATTAGGCAACTAGGGCAAAAACACAATCCTTTATCAATTACATATTCAGATTTAGTATTTATTTATTTCATATATTTACGACTTACCAAAAAAATTAACCTATTTTGATATTTTTACGTGTGATACACCTGCCATTATTTCCAACACTAAACTCGTGTCCTGCCCTGCGTTAAACTCGATATCAAAATTATAATGTGAATAGCACCTGCCCAACCCAGTGTCGAACTCGACGTGGCCTGAAAATACTTCTTTGGTGAATCTAGTCTGAATAAAACGTGATTTTTTTGTTGACCTTGGGGAATTTAATCCTTATTGTAACAGGTTTTAGCAACACTGGCAAAAAGGAGAATATTTTTAAAAAAAAGAAATTAAATTTTTAATTAAAATATTAAAGTTTTGTTATTGTAATATTTGCTTAGAAGAGTGGACAGCCAGGTTTTGACTTACGGCCCCCCTCCAAAAAAGTAATCCTGGTCAAAAGCCTTTTATCGGAAGTGTCATTTATGGCAGGTGATGAAGTGAGACAACCTCCCCCATATGCCACCTTACTTATCCCAAGATAAGTGTCTCTTTTTGTTGCTTTTCAAAATTATTTTTCTTCAATCCGCCGTTATTGCAGCAGCTTTTTGATTGAACGGGTAAACTTTTCATACCCCTCTCCCCGCCCCCTTATGTTTGCCTTAGTTATTTATTTAAAAGTAGAGTCCATTTGAAGGACTCCATGCGATTTTTTACCTGTAAGTGCAGCAGTTACCCTCCAAATTAAAGAGGATTTGAAGATTTATGCCCTTATACGGTTGACACTTTCCAAGGAGTATCTTCTGCCTAGTTCGGCCTACCCCTATTTCCATGGGCGCCCATACGCGGAGTTCCCGGGGGGGGGGCAAACCTCGTCTAATTGGCACTTTTAATGCTATATAATAGAAATCTCAGAAGATAAATATAAAAATAAGGCAGCATCATTCAGCCAGGGGGGCGCGTGCCCTCCCCCCCTATTGGCGCCCATGCCTATTTCCCCACCTTAGAAATCACTAGACTTTTATTTTTCCAAAAATAATGTCAAAATGTGATTTAAAAAAACCAAATGAACTTACCTTTTCCTGAGCATCCTACGCGGTTGGCTTCTCCAGGCCAAGCACAAGTGCCAGTTTTAGCATCAAAAACAAGACCTGGTGAGCAGGTGATGAGGTTGAACTGCCCATCACTACAGAAGAAAAACTGGTCACAGACTGAAGGATCTCTGTGAGGGAAATATCCATTTTTTCTTGGACAATTTGTTGATGGTTGGGGATCCTCTTTAAAAGAAAAGTAAATGATTTTTTTTTAACAAGCCTATTAGGAAATGAAAACACCATATCAATAGATAGATAGATAAGTTTATCTCAAAAGCCCTGGGGCCATATACACAAAAATGTATAGAGAATACAAATTTCAACAAACAAATCACCAACAAAACAAATTACAAAGCACACAAAAACACAGTACAGAAAAAAAACCCACATAATCTGTACAAAATAGCATACACTTTTTGTTCTTTCTAAGCATTCATCTATATATACACCAATTTGAGCTATTGTAAATAAACGTTATTTCCAATATTGCAAAATAAACATTAGAATTATGTTCCTTTGTAACCGTGAATGTCCGAAATCTGGTTTATGTCGACATTCACCGGTGAATGTCCGAAATTTCCTTTTCTCTGCTTAGATTCAATTAGCTATGCGAGTCAGTATTTTCAGTCTTATGTAAGCTATGATGGGAAAAGTTAAATTTAGGTTAGATTATGTTAGTTTAGGTTAAGTTAAGTTAGATTAGGTTAGGTTAAAATTTGGTTCTAAATATCAGAAATGGGTTAAAAACCTAACTTAAGCTAACCCAACCTAACCTCACCAAACATAACTTAATCTAACTTAATCTATCATCAACAGACCTTGCATTAAATTGAAAAAGTTGACTGACAACGCTGACTAAATCCAAGGAGAAAAAAGGTATTTCGGAGATTCACCAATTTGCGGCAATTCACGGTAACCCACTGGCGGATCCAAGGATGAGGGGTGGTCGTGGCGTGGGGATCCCACCCCCTCCAAGATTTTTTCTTGTGCCCTCTTATCCTGTAAATTTTTTAATCTTTTTATTGAATAACTTTGTCAATTTGGTCAATTATTTGCACCTTTGTCGTATAGCCCCCACCCTCCCCAGATTTTGTTCATTTGCGCCCTTGTCAAATTGGGCCTCCTCCAAGATTTTGTTCTAGATTCACCCCTGCGGTAACATATGCACTACCAACCCTGATCAGTTTTCAGAATGTTTCTTGATGCAGTTTAAATTTGTTATTTTCATTACAGAGAAATTCAACGAAAGGACATAGTATGAAAGGACATAGTAGAAACGCTCTTCACCATTCTTGAAGAGGAAGCCATCATTAAAAAAAAAAAAAAATGTCATCAATTCACAATACATTTTGAATTTGCCGCTTTAATTCATAATCTCTATTTCGGAAGGAAAGCAACAGCATTTATTTCTGTCACCAAAAGACGACAAAATATCATAGTAGATATTGCTAAATATTGTTACATCACAAAATGTAACGCCCACCGTGTCGAGAGTATCAAACCAAACAGCAAAATTCCTTTTTGCGTCGACAAAGATACCAAATCAAAGAAGGCTTAGGTTTCAGGCTAAGATACAAACAAGACTTAAGATTTTAGCAATATCTACTGTTTTCTGAAACTAAATTTAATAAGGAGAAAAACCAGTTAATTCTACTTTAAAAACCAGTTAATTCATTACATATCATCACTGGCATTCAAACATAAAGAAATGTGAAAATGAAAGTGAAGTAAATGTATAGCCTTGTCAAAAGTTCAACATCAATTTTCAATCGCAAATTCATGGCCAAATATAATAACCGATATGGTCACTAAAGCTAGTGATTTGTGAAAGGCTGTTAAAAATCATGAATCAGCTGAATAAAAATAACAATGCTTTTTATGCTACTAAAAAGCCTATTTCACATCAAACAAGATATTAATATCCGCATTAAGCCATAGATAACTGAAAAACCAATTGGGACACTCGTACCTATAAAGAGACTGCTGGATTTTAAAACTATCTGACTATTTAGGCTGTGCAGAGTAAAGCCTGGCAGATGTCCAATGATGACTAAGTTAGACCCATTGACACAAAGTCTCTAAGCATGAGAATATAGAGTTGGTCCTAATTCAAGGGCCATCAATAATTATTGGCGGAATTTGATTCATTATTAATTTTTATCAAAGATTAAGGTAAAATAATAAAATGGCAAGAATCGTACTATGGTAGGTACATCGTAATGTTAATGATGCACAAATAAAATTTTTTTTTAATTATATCACAAAGAGCTAGATCATGCGACACTCCCTATTTTTAGGGCCTATTTTTTTATTGGTTTTATAAGAGGGTATATGTGTGAAAAGCATCCTTGTAAAAAATAGTAAAATATAGATTTGGAATTTAATAATTTACACAAAAACCATTCGTAGAATTTATGAAAGCACAAGCGGATAAAGAGTTTTTCAGAGGAAAATTCTAGCAATGAAAAATTTAGAAAAACTTTGGCTTTGGCTAAAAACTTTGTGCTTTTTTCAGAAATTTCTTCGCCAATAATATCGAAATTGTTAATGAAATAGGTGTATTTATGTTTTTCAAAACAAATTCAATAAATACAATATTTTGAGGTTTGTATAACATATAAAATTTAGCAAGATTCACTTTAGGAAAATATTTTAGTTACCTTGAGTATTTTAGACATTTTGGCTACTCTGAAAATACCGTCTTTAAGCTTAAGACCATAAAAATTCACCAAACCTCCACCAAAGCTTCTAGAAATAAAAAATTGTGAACCAAATCATGTTTTAGCTAAGAAATTTGCGCTTAAACTTTTTTCAGAAATATTGTTGAATGTTTAAAAGTGATTTTTTTTTTAATTAAATTGATTTCTTTATTTGTTTTATATTTGTATACATCAAAAAATGACAACCAACAAATAAGAAAAAATTATTTGTTTCCTTTGAGTACTTCTGACAATTTTGACTCTTCCGAAAATGTCATCGTTCAGCTTAAGACCAAAAAATTCATCGAACCTCCATTGAAGCCTCTAGAAACGAAAAACGTGAGCCAACCCGTGATGTGTTGCCTGAGAAATTTGCGCTTAATTTAGTCCTCCTTAGAAAACAATTTCAGAAATACTATCCGTAAAAGATATTTTTTTTAAAATTACTTTCAACAGCAACAGGATTTTTAGATTTGTAAACATTAGAAGGGAAACAAATAACTTGTTTCCTTTGTAAACTTCGGACATTTTGACTCTTTTGAAAATATAATCGTTTTGCTGAAGACCATAAACTTCATGGAACCTTATAACATAACACTTACGCAATTCGGGTCTGTCACCGCAGTCGACATTAAAAGGAAAGTCGCATCGTTCCAGCTTCGAGTTCTTATCTGAGAATACAAGACCATCTGGACACAGTTTGTCCTCTATTTCGTTTTCTCTGCATTCATAGTACCGATCGCACTGGACTGCGTCAGCAAAGAAACCATTTGCAGCGGGACATGCGTCAGACGCTTCTTGACTTAGACAAGCTGAAATACAATAAAAATAATTAAGAATTGTGCAAACTTTACCATCTAAAAATGACCATGCCGAACTTTAAGTCGGGTTTTAGCTAGGAAATTCTAGATGTTAGTTCCATCCAATCAATCACTTAATACTACTGCTCATTGGCTTGACCAAACGAATTTTCACCTTTGAGAGGCCATGTTTTACAAATTTAAAATGTTTGCCAGAAGAATAGATGATATGGATGAAATGATGAAATAAAGATGATATTGATTAAATGTGTTTGAACCAATGCTATTCGACACTATTTGTGTCGAATAGCAGTGATTTCCAGCATCACTCAATTAGGGTGGGATCACTTAATATCTTTAATAATGATTCTATTAATTACCTTGGCTTGCCTTTTGGCCCAACAATTAAAGCTACGCGGGAGTTGGTGTTATCGTCTGCACTGGGAAAACTTAGGAAAACTTATGGCCTGCTATTGAGGGTGAAAGGTCGTTTTGATAAACAAACACTTGCTATAATTTATAATTCAATTTTTGCACCTCATGTATTTTCAGTTGTTCCATTTTTGAAGTTTTTAAGTAAAAGTGATAAAATGCGTATCCGTCTGTACTTTTTCCGGTTTTGAAAATATTTTCTTGGAATTCCACTGTGGTTCAAAAATAGGAATATTATACGAAAATTCGGAATATTTGATATTAATGTTAAAATGGATCAGCAATATGACCGATTTCTTAGACGATCTAGAGAAAATACAATGAATTTTCCCCTTAATTGTCTGGTTTCCAAGAATCATATTTTTGTTGTTATTGCTTTCATAAAACAGCTATTTCGGCATTATGTATTATGAATCTTTATGCGTTATGCCATAGGAGTGCTTGTAGTGTTATGTACTAATGAGCTATCATAAGCTATTTATTATATATTCATGAACTGTTGAGTATTATGATCTACTTGTTGTCCTTTTCGTCAGAAGTATAATTTTTTTCAGTTTTCTTTTCATTTATTTCGTATAATCCTCTGTGTGCATCCATGTATGTATGGAGGACATAAATAAATTATTATTATTATTTGAAGTGCTTTATCATCCCTCTCAAATACATTTATCCAAATCATCTCATATTTTAAAAGTAGAGGAAGCGAAAGAATTATAGAGTAATTGGAAAGTATTGAATTCCGATATTTCGGCACTTTTTGGAACTGCCATCACGTGGGAATACTCCATGAACTATTCAAGAATTACTCCCATGAAAAAAATGAGTTTTTCTGTTATTTTAAGAATGTTTGCCAGTACATTTTAAATATTTTAACCTATTAATTCGCAAAAGCTCGTATCCAGGGAATGTTACCTGATTTGAACCCCCCCCCAAAAAAAAATGCCTAACTTGTAAAAAAGTATCAAAAATGCATAAACACATTTTTGATGGGTTTGCAAAGTATTTTTTTATGGAACCTCCCCAAAAAAATACTTCTCCTCAAGCAAAATTGTGGATGCTTGACCTTGCTGCAATGACAACTTTAATGCAAGGGTCACCTTATAGTCAAATTTGTCGATAAAATTAAATGACAAACGACTACAGCGTTAAAAATATAAACCTTTTGTAATTTCCAAAGTTGAACATTGTTCAGCTTTTAACCATAAATTTTTTTAATTAAAGACTCAAAATCAAGAATTGATTGAGAATCAGCTTATAATTCTAAAGAGGACCACATGGGCTAAAAATCAAACATAAAAATGACTAAGATATTTTGCTTACAGCATTTGCATTGCTGTTTTTATTATAATTAAATTAAAAAAAAATATATTTTAACTGAAAGTAAGGAGAAACATTAAAACTTAAAACGAACAGAAATTTTTCCGTATATGAAAGGTGCTGTCCCCTCCTCAACGCCTCGCTCTTTACGCTAAATTTTTTTAGTGTTTTGAAAAATAGAGTTGTAAGAAAGAGTCAAACTTTAGCGCAAAGAGTGAGGCGTTCAGGAGGGGACAGCCCCTTTCATATACGGAATAATTTCTGTTCGTTTTAAGTTTTTATGTTGCTCCTTACTTTCAGTTAATATTTTTTTTTTTTATTAAGTTTCTGAACGTTTTTGAATTAATGCAGGTTTGATTTTGGCTCACCATACATGAATAATTAAAACGAAACTTACATATTAATTTTACTTTTTTTGGTTAAATGGCTTTCTCGAAGCTGTTTTTATTTAATTCTTGGTAAAATTCTAGTTTAGCTACTTTTTGCTATCTTAGAAAGGGGTTAAGTTAGGAAAATGAAACTTTCAGGAATGGGTCTATAGACTAAATTATTTCGTGGGAAGGTATTTTGAAGTACCCACTCTTTCTCCCTCTAGAGGGTCCTGACCTTTGATGACCTTTAAAAATCTTTGTGTTATAAATCTTTGTATTATAAAAGTGAAACCTTAAAAAATAAATTTTCTGCTTAAATGAAGAACCAAAAAACTGATCAGCTTCAAAACTTTGCTCAATTCCAATTTACAAGGTTTCAAAGATCTGCAAATATATTTCCTAAATTCAGAAAAAAAAAACCACTGGTATGGCTTAAAATTCTATCAAATAACAGGAATTGCATTTTCAGAACTAAAACCAGAGAAAAAAAAACTGATAACTGAAAATTAAGATAAAATATTGTTTTGTCAAAATATCAATAGGTTGAAAAAAGAAATTTGAATGTCAAGCATTCAAATCTCTAAGACTTAGAAATCCGAAGAGGGTTAACATGGAAGCTTGGCAATACCTTCCCAGAGTATGCTTTTGACCCTGGATTCATTAGTTGAAGTTTCATTTTTCCTAGACAAACCCCTTTCCAAGAGAGCAATAAGTAGCTAAACTAGAATCTTACCATAATTCTTATAACATATATTGTATAATAAAATATAATAAACTCTCCCCTTGTGTAATCAATTCATCACACTCTTTTTAAATTATTAACGTGAAGTAACTTACGTGTACCATTTGCCGCAAAATATTAAAATTTGAGTAGGCTACACTAAGATTTGAATCAACCTTTAGAGTATTCGGTACTTGTGCATTATATCTCACCCACCGCTATACACGAAAGAAGTCAAGTTTGGTTAATGCTAATGAAATAAAATAAAATAGAATGAATATTCAATAGTTTAGAAACAAATGTGGGCTATATATTTGCACATTAGGTGGGGTGGAGGGGGGAGGTGGGTAAAGCTTAGTATATATTAAATACATAACCTAACCTAACCTAGGTACCTTTCCCCCCAAAACCCTCAAAAACAACAGTTTAAATATTGTAAACGTAATGAGAAATCACGCTTTGCGATCAATTTATCAAGCAAATACCCGCTTTTTGGTTTCCTGTAATGTTTCCTTGTACAGTCTATAGCGGTGGGTGAGATATAATGCATAAGTACCGAGTATTCTGCTTTCATTGGAATTCACTCCCTTCTTTCTGTTCATTTAATTAAAAAAACGAGTTTTTTCAACTGAAAGTAAGGAGCAACTTTAAAACTTAAAACGGTGGGGTAAATTTTATTTCTGATGTAAATGAGAGGTAAGATTAAACTTGCCGCCACCCCCCTAATGTGGAAATATATACCCTGAATTGGTATATATAGGGGAGGCAATGGTGGGGACTGAAATTCATTTCCGACAAAAAGGAATACTATATTCGTAAAGAGCATAAAAAAGGCATCGAGTGGTATATTCACTTTATTCGTAAGTCAATCATATGATTTGGTAAAAATTTACCCCTTCCTGTTCAGGAACTGCTTTTTCAATGATGCCTCAATTTGGTTATTACAAACTTTCGGGAATGGATCACTAATCACGCTCCAGGAAAGCTGTTCAAAATATTTATTTTTCACCTCTTCTCCTTCAATGGGTACGGACCCTAAATCGCATGGGCTATGCATTGCATTAGCCTATAAAATATAGGAAATTAAATTACAGCCTAAATAAGACCCAAGGAAAGGGTAAGGTTATAGTTGAAGGGCTTCTTGATAACTCGTAAAGCAGTTGAGTTAACACTTTTTTTTCTTTTTCGCATGCTGACCAATGTCTGCGTTGCGCAGGTACTGATCTCCTGATTTTCTTCCTTCGTCCGGAAGTGGTTGGGGGCAAATCATTCGACACTTCCCGTGTTTTTCTCCCAGAATTGTTTTTCGTCCCTCTAGAGCTGGGTCGACTCTGACTGAGCTTACAGGATCACACTATTGACCCCGCTTCCAAATCAAATAACCAGCGACAGCAGGACGTGAACCCCTTTCCTGGGATTTTAAGTCTAGCACGCTAACCACTCGGCTAGGACGGCTCAGTTGAGTTAGGCGAATACAAATTTCAGGAATGAATTTAAGGTTTGAAATATATACTGGGAAGATTTTGTCAAGCCGTTATCTTAAACCTTTCCGTAATTCTAGGGATTATAAGATTGCATTGATAATGTAAAAGTTTTAGCTTAATTTTGAGTTTTTAGCCTCTTTAGTTATTGAAAATGCAGTCCCTATTATTTTCGCTGGATTTTAAGCCGTGTCAAGGTTTTTCCCCACGTACAAAAAAAAGAAAAAAAAGATTTACAAATCTTTAACACCTTATATGTCAGGATTGAGCAAAGGCCTGAGGCTCAAAACACTTCCCTTGCGCCTCATTTGAGCAGCACATCAACTTCTCAAGGTTTCCTAACACAATGTTTATGTTATACCTTTTAAGGGCAAAAGAGATTATAGCCTTCTTAAGAAAAGGGGCATGGTAGGCATGGGCTTAGGGAGGGGGGCAGCTGCCCCCCGAGACCTTCATATTTACACTAGATATGGCTGAAAAAGCAGATGGTTTGGAAAAAGCCGTTGATAAAACTCCATCACACTATCGACTGCCCCCCCCCCCCTAGACAATATGCTGCCTAATGCGGCCTACGCCCATGATGGTAGGTACCCAAAATTCCTTCCCAGGTGATAATTGAAACTCTTAATCTATTCCTGAAAGTTTAGTTTGCATGGTTCAGCTACTTTCCAAGATTGACAAAAGCCCCTTATCTAGAACTTTACTAAAGAAAGTGTTTTGTCCCCCAAATCTTCGCTAAGCCCAGGGTCCATCCGGGTATCCAGCTAAACCTAGATCCAACCAGCGGTAGGGAAAAAACCCATCATGTGGAATTTTATAGAAAGATTATCTGAACTCTCTCCCTCGAGGGTAAAATCTATGATTTTACCTGGACAACAATTTTATTAATAGGGCAATCTGTTTCAGGGGTGCTAAAAATATCGTTTTTTATCAGCGACCCTTAAATGTAACTTTTGCCATTTATATCATATAGACATTGCAAGGTCCCTTAAATTAGTAAAGATTATCTACCTTGAACTCCGAAGAGAGCGATCACTAACAACCTTTTCATTTCGACTGCCCAATGATGACTGATAAGTGATGGTTACTTAATGTACTAAAATGGTTTGTAATGCCAGCCCCACCCGCGCAGAAGTAAACAGTTACTATGTACGTCACAGCACAGATTTAATTCAAATAAATCTTACTTTTACCTGTGGTTTTTAAAGAAATGTGATCGATCATTTAACACAAAATCTGTTCATTTTTCAAATCATTGAACCAAAAAATAGCTTTCTATTTTAGTTTCACCCTCAAAGGCACCTGCAGAATGTTCCTGGGGGGATATAAAGTATAAAAAAGCAAACCCATTCAACTCAAAAGTACCAAAAATTGTTCCAAATGTAAAAAAGTGTGCTTACTGTACTGTATAATTTTTGTCTCCCAGGGGGGGGGGGGAGTTGCAATTACAGATCTATTTGCGGGTGCACAAGTTTAACATCAATAGTTGGTCTGTTAGAAATTTTAAAAGGTGAAACATATTTGGTTTCACCTGAAGGATTAATAAGCCATAGTTAATTTTTACAAAAACTTTCACCGACTCTTTTAAGTACCGAACTTGAAACATTTTTCGCCCTCTGCATCCATTTTAGATGTTTTTTTTCACCCATCTTTCTAAGATTTTTGTTTTAGATGTTTGAATATCATGAAGTATTCAGGACAGAATCATCTTCTCGTCAATGTTGCCACGTTGGACCGTGAGAGTAAATAATCGAAACTAATTATTTAAATTTAACGATGCTTTTTGTCC
This sequence comes from Artemia sp. Qi Xiang Cuo, assembly GCF_049724085.1. NCBI lineage: Eukaryota > Metazoa > Arthropoda > Branchiopoda > Anostraca > Artemiidae > Artemia > Artemia sp. Qi Xiang Cuo. Next base: position 52,544,672 of record NC_142811.1, read on the forward strand.
GTATAATTCATATATTAACAACACGTTGATTCCCGAAGACCACTACATATTCACGGGAAAGCTAACGCTTCTTAAGGCGTTTGGCCATAGGGTTATATCGAATTTTCGCTGATTTTTCACCCACCGTTTGTTTTCTATAGTAGATTACGCAAAATGTAGAGGGTGTCTCACATGTGATTTAAGAGCAACTTGGACGACGAGTAGGGAGACTGTTCTTTACCAAAGTCTAGTATCGACACAAAAATTTTATTTCCTCTAATTTTTTAGATTCGATCTAAATTTACTGACCTCATTGGTCAAACCCACTGCAAATAGATCAGAATTAAGAATGTAATATCGATGTTCAGAAGAAATCGGAGTGGTAAAGAGGGTTAAAAGAACGAACTTGGTAAAGTGTAGTGACGAAAATATGGATTCATCCATTTCCTCCGTTGCAAGCACAGTTTATATAATTATCCAGTATGATCTTTCCCTATCTCACCCATTATAAAAATCCGGACCGAGGTGCGAGTGCTCCAGCGAACGTTTTTGCAGATATAAACACAAGCGGCATTAGATGTTTTCACGGGTAGACAAAGAATAATCACCTACGGAAGAAGTACTGACAAAACCACTTGGCCGGCTCAACCAATAAGTGGACAATAAGTGCAGAAATAAGTGGGAGGAGCTTTTTGTTCGCACCGAGAATGAAGAGCCAGAAATGATCTGCGGTAAACTTACTGGTATATTATATAAACTGTGGTTACAAGTATGAAAAACAAAATTGACTATTTAGCGACTTTCTTAAAACTTGAAAAATATAAACGCTAGTTGTTGGCTGAGCACATCCGAGGGTTTATTTGGTATTTCTCTAGTGCCAAAAATGATATTAAAACGATAAAATAAAAGTTCAAAGTAGGGATAAAATCCTTTTTAATAGACAGTGTATAGAAATTCACAAAAATACCAGATATTTCGGTCACATATACAGTGACAGGATTTTATCCCTGTTTTGAACTTTTATTTTATCGTCGTGGAAAGGCAGTGTGGTCTCCCAAAATTATCTACGTGATATTAAAACGCTATAACGAATTGTCGGTGTTAAATATCATAGCCACAAAAACTTTTTAAACTTGAAACGAGTCTAAGCTTAAAATCCTGGCTAAAGGCTTAAAACACAAACTACAGGTAGAACAATAGGGATTTCTTTTTTGTAAAATGTTGAAATTCAAAGCACAAATGACTATTTTGACCCTACGTTCAAGGCCCTAGTCCTCATGCCCCTACATCCCTATGACTCTGCGTCCCCAGCAAAACACAGATGAATTTATGTATAAAAAACTTTGGCCCCTAGAAGCATGGGCCAAATTACAAGCACTCTCGACACATGATAATTCTGCACATATAATAAGATGATCGAAAGAACAGGTACCATTTTTGCTACATCCTGAGATAAAATGCCTACAAACATGTAAATACTGACAACGATTTTCTTTCCTACAAAAACCACTCTCGGAAAACCTGCATATAATATTACGTTCTTTATTAATTAAGGACTTGCGTGTAGCTTTTTGTTGATCTATTTTTTCGAAAACAATTAGCAATTGGAAAACAATCCAAGTCTTCCCCCTCTTCACTCTGAAATAGAAGCAGCTATCAGAGACTTAAGAACAAACAAAGCTACCGGCCCCGATGGTATCCAGCCCGAACTACTGAAAGTAAACTGCAAACCACTCCTTGACTTTTACCACAAAATTGCTACAGCTGCCTGGGAAAAATGTCACTTCCCCTCACCCTGGTGTGAAGCCACGATAATCCCCCTGCATAAGAAAGGCTCTAAAGCTGTCTGCGACAACTACCACCCAATAAGTCTTACCAGCCACGCCGCATAAATCCTCACAAGAGTCATGCTCAGGCGTATACGAGCCATTTCCTCAATGGTCATTCCGGAATACCAAGCCGGCTTCCGACCTAATAGATCAACAATTGATCAGATATTCACTGTTAGGCAGATCATGGAAAAGTATAGCGAACTTGGCCGCAGCATCTACCACCTTTTCATAGACTTTAAACAAGCTTTCGATCGGATATAAGGAGAAGGTCTATGGCACATCCTTCTTCACTTTGTCATCCCATCCAACCTGATCCCACTGATCAAAGACATGTATAAGAAGTTCAGAAGCCGCGTCATGACTGGAGAAGGACTTACCGAGAGCTTCAAAACCTCTACCGGAGTACTTCAAGTTTGCCTAATATCACCGGAGCTGTTCAGTCTCTTCCTGACTGTAGCCCTTTCACTCACAGACAACCCACCTGGTGCCCTTGTTGGAGGAGTAGTGATAGACAAACTAGCATATGCTGATGACATAGACCTAATAGCCGAGTCCCTTCAAGATCTACAATCTCAGGCTAACACCGTTCACTCGTCCACCAACCTCTTCGGGATGGCCATCAACACCTCAAAAACGAATTCCATGCGCTGCTCATGCAAGTTCGATTCACAGGTAAATCTCAGCTTTCAGCTTGGTGGAGGTACCATTGAGCGGATGGTAAACTTCACTTACCTCGGGAGCTTAATTACTTCTGATAACAACCAACTCAAAGACATCAAGAGACGCCTGACACTTGCGAACTCCAGTTTTAAAGCTCTGATGCCTATCTGGAGGACTAAGAACCTAACAACAAATCTCAAAACGAGACTCTTCTACTCCCTCATTATTCCGATCGCCATCAATGCCTGTGAATCCTGGACGCTTAAAACAGACGATCAACGCCGCCTAGCTGCCTTTGAAACCAAATCCCTACGACGCATCACTGGTATCGCCTACCACGACAGAATCTCCAACTCCAAGCTTCTCCATAATCTGAAATTCAAATTTACAATGCTGGACAAAATAAAACTACAGCAACTCAAATGGCTTGGACCTACCCAACGCATGGGTAGCCCTCGTCTTCCGAAGATAAACTTCGCTGGACGAGTACACGGCTCTCGCCCCAGAGGTCGCCCTCCGATGAGATGGAAAGGAAACTTCTCACCCTACAACCTGCCACAACTCTGCCGCCTGGCCGACAATAGAAGCACCTACAGGAGGCATATCAATGAACTGGTTAAAGAAGAGGCCCCAAAACGACCTTCAAGGACGGATGGGACATAAGCCAAGTCAAAATACGGCCTTTAAAACTAAAAAAAAATTAAACACAGTCCCAGAATCTTCACTTCAACGAATTTCAACTTCGAATTCAACAACGAAATTGAACTTCGTTGAAATGAGGATTTTGAAATTCAACAACGAAATTGAACTTCGTTGAAGTAAGGATTTCAACAAAGTTGAAGTGCGGATTTTGAAATTCAGTAACAAAATTGAACTTCGTTGAAGGGAGGATTTCAACGACGTTGAAGTGAGGATTTCGAAATTCAACAACGAAATTGAACTTCGTTGAAGTGAGGATTTCAACAACGTTGAAGTGAGGATTTCAAAATTAACAACGAAATTGAACTTCGTTGAAGTGAGGATTCTGATACTGTTAAAGAAAAATAGTTTAGATCTCTTATTTTACTGTAAGTTTTTTCTTTTTTCTATATATTTGTTTGCATTTTGTTGAGGACGGCCCTTGGATATAGGGTCGAAGTATTCATTTGTGATTTGAGTTTCACTGTCTTACAGAAAATATCTATTGTTCTTCCTGTTATTTCTGTTTATGATGGAGAGGCAGTGTTGTCTTCGTCACTAAAAGCTTTGTTCCGCCGCCGTCTGACTGTTGACTATGGTAACAATTCACGGTACGAAAAATTCACGGTACGAAAAGACACGGAAGTTTTATCTATCAAAATTGTTGAGCTTGCTACTATGCCATATCTCAATATTCAACGGGACATCAGCAAAAAGATTTGGTGATTATAAGAATTAATAGCAATCAACTCTATCAGTGTTTGAAGCATAAAAACTAGTTATCACCTTTTTTTAGAGTGTCAGTCTTTGGATATGGATCATCAAATTCTACTTTGGGGATTAGATTTGTCGAAGAAATTCTTTAACAGTGCTTGCTTGAAAATTTCTCTTAGCTTTCAGAATTACAGTTGTTAGTACAATTTTTAGGTAAGAATTATTATTAAAACGGTGAGAAAACAGCTCAAATCTGATGCAAAATATGTAAACCAAAAACTAGTATAACATGCGTTCTTAAAAAAAAAAGAAGAAAAATATTTCTAGGTGCCCAAGGATACTATTTATGAAAGTATTGAATAAATCCCGACAAATTTAAGCATTTTTTTTAATTTAACTTTGTGTTATAGAGAAACAGATAGTTTTCTAAAAAAAAATGTTGTGAATCAGACTTTTTGTTCTTTTTACAAGCTCATAAAAAATTTTGTGTTTTATATTGTCTCTTTTTTGTGAAAAAGCTCGATTTTAACACTGTGGACTGTGGGAAGTTTTTCTTTTTTTTTTATTTGTAATTTAACTTTGTGTCATAGTGAAACATATAGTTTAGTTAAAAACTTGTTGTAACTCAATGACTTTTTGTTCTTTTCAGTAGCTTAAAATGTCATGCAAAAGTGCCAATCATATTTTGTGTTTTTTTTTCTGGCTCAAAATTTAGCATAGCAACAGTAAATAAATACAACAACGGGTCAACACAGGTTGAAGTGCACTTAAGGAATAAAACCATTGGCTAAAAGGAAAAAATGTGATGATTAGCATCACAAAAATCAACGAATAGAACAAGAGGCAACTTTTTAACCATAGGATATCAATCTCTCTCTGCTTTTTCTATTTTACAATAGGTAAACAAGTAATTTCTTTCACTAGTAATTATAAGAAAGAAAGAGGTCAGGAAGATATTGGCCAATAAGAGAATAAGCCAGAACAGGCCAGTGAAAGACTGAAAATATTGGCTAGGATAACATTGTGGGAAAAAAAAAAAAATTGAAATCTTCAGAGATTGTTTAGAAGACGACCACAGCCTAAGCTATAATTTCAAGAGAGAACTCTATTGTCTGAATCTTGAACAGCCTTGAGCACGTTCCCTTTGAAAGGCCTCCTGAAGAACATCATCCCCGAAAACAAGTCTGTTGGTTTCTTCAAAAGAAAATTCAACAGAATCAGCTCAGGAAAAATCGAAGTTGACTGACTAATGATAAAGAATTTACAAGCCTCAACTGAAGTGCACAGATGGACTCCATGACAAAACCCAGATGTTGTTTAACTGTCTACAACTCGATTGTATTCAGTTAAAAAAAAAGGAACTATTAAAGTCTCTTGTTGTTATATTTTCACGTCATAAAAAAAACGTTGTATATTATATAGTCCCATTTTTGTCGAAAAAAAAAAAAAATCAGTTTCAACAGTTTGGGATTGAAAAGGCATTCCGCAAGCTGCGGGAGAGCTTTCGACAGTTTAGTCCTTCCTGATTTTTTTTCCGTTTTCTCTTTTTTTTCATCTGAAGATCTTTTTGGAGATGTAACGTTCAAGGTTGAACAAAAAAAAGCAAGTCAAATCGCAAATGAAAGAAACAATACTGATGTGTTTTTACAGTTATTGCAGTATTGTACTATGACCTTTTGCATAATTATTTTCATTTTGAGATTGCTGCTGAATGCTAATTAGGAAATGACCTCGCGATCCTCGCAACACTGGTCATACATCTTTTACTTCTACCACTATTAATGAGTTGTCTCCTGAGCAAATAGCTATAAAATGAAAATTCTGCTGTATCTAACAACTTAAGTACATAAAGATCGTGACACAACTAAATTGCTAAAAATGCTGATTTCATTCTCGGAATTTTAACATGAGAAAAAAATTATTTGCTGAGTGAAATAAATAAATATTTATTTGATATAATTTCACTTATTCATAACATTGTCAAACAGTTCGTGGTAACGAACTGTAATTAAGGAGCGACCCGGCTCAATAGTAACCGAAACTCTAAAAAACTGAATTTTTATACTAGTAGATATATCAAAGAATCGGATTTTTATGCTGATTTCAAATATATAAGCACGTTTAGTCTTACCCATCAAAAGTTACGAGCCTGAAAAAATTTGCCTTATTTTTGAAAAAGGGAAACACCCCCTAGAAGCGATAGAATCTAAATGAAAATCAAACCTTCGGATTCAGCGTATCAGAGAACCCTACTGCAGAGGTTTCAAGCTCCTATCTACAAAAATGTGGAATTTTGCATTTTTTGCCAGAAGAAAGATCACGGATGCGTGTTTATTTTATTTTTTTTCCCAGGGGTGATCGTATCGATCCAATAGTCCTAGAATATCGGGAGAGGGCTCATTCGAACGGAATTTAACAGTTTTAGTGCCGTTTTTAAGTGACCAAAAAATTGGAGGGCAGCTTGGCCCCCTCCCACGCTCATTTTTTTCCCGAAGTCATCCGATCAAAATTTTGAGATAGTCATTTTGTTCAGCATAGTCGAAAATCTAATTAATATGTCTTTGAGGATGACTTAATCCCCCGCAGTTTCCGGGGGAAGGGCTGCAAGTTATAAACTTTGCCCATTGTTCATATAGTATTGGTTATTGGGAAGTATACAGACGTTTTCAGGAGGGATTTTTTACTGGTGGGGGGGGGGGGGGGTTGGAGGAGGGGGTTACGTGGGAGGATCTTTCTATGGAGAATTTTTCCTTGGGGTAAGGGACATTTCTATGAAGGGGGTGCCGGATTCCCCAGCATTATTTAAAAAAACGATCAAAAATTAAATTTAAAAAAACAACAAGTTTTCTCAACTGAAAGTAAGGAGCAACATTAAAACTTAAAACGAACAAGAAGTTTTTGTGTATATGAAGTGGTTCGCCCCCTAGTCAATACCTCACTCTTTACGCTAAAGTTTTTTTTAGTACTTTCAAAAGAGCAATCTATTCTAATTAAACGGCCTTTGTGATTCAGGGGTTGGTAATTCGAACAAAATTTGAACTTTAGCGAAAAGAGCGAGGTATTGACTAGGGGGCGAACCCCTCATATACTTATTAATTTTTGTTCGTTTTAGGCTTTATGTTGCTCCTTACTTTCAGTTGAAAAAACATGTTTTTTTTATTTAATATTTATTTAAAGCCATACAAAAGGAACTCGGAGATGTATTACCAAAAAGTTGTTCCCGTGTTTAGGATTAATGAGTTTTGGAGGTCGAATATAAACAAGAGCCAAAACTTAAGATAAAAATAAATAAAATCCAAACAGCATGAGAGTGGCAGGGAGCAGAGGGGAAGCCGATCATGTGCGGAAATATAACGTCTCATAAGTATAAATATGAGATGGTCATAGCAGAGACGATTATAAGAGGAGTTACAAAGGCGGTTACAAGGGCAGAGTCAAATATTAAGACGATTTCAATGGTTGGCAGGATTTTTTTTTTGTAATTGAGTTGAAAACCAACATCCTTCGACCCATTCATGCGGGGGGGGGGGGTAACATTTCATTTGAGATGATTAATTTTTCGGTGACAAAAGTGTTAATAAATTAATGCTTAGTCATTAAGAAACTTAATCCTTTAGTTAGACCAAACTTTTCTAAATCGTTTTCTAATAGTCTAATCTGTAGTGTCTTCCAAAGCCTAAACATCGTATCTTTTTATTTTCTGATTAAATTTGTACTTTTATCGAGATCTTGAAGATATACCATACCCCATGTTTTTGCATTTTTTTTTTATTTATTTCATAGTTTGGTTATTAAACAATTTTGGAACTACTTCATGATTTATAATACTTTTGATGTATGATATATTGCAACAAGACAACATGTAACGAAAAAATGACATGGAATTTCCCTTTTAAGAATTTTAAATCAAAAACATAGTTTTTCCACGAAAAGTAAAGAGTGAAGTCAAGATTATGTAAAATGTCAAACTTAAAACGAACTGAAATAACAGTGCATAATGAATTCAAGCATAAAATGAAAAAAAAAATATCTTGTTAAGTTTGGTAGTACCCACCTCTTCAAACCAATTGAGATGTGCTATACGTACTTTATAAAAATAAATATGATTTTAACTGTTTTTCTTCTTTAAAACACTGGTCAACAAGGTCAAAATACACGAACAAAAAAAAAATTCGATGTAAGTTGTTTTATGGGAATCAATATACTTTTGCTATTTCGAAACACAACTAATTTTATAAGCGTGATATTTCCCGTAATTTCTTACAGTTCTATAATCTGGCCTTCATTCGTTTATTTAAGAAAAAGACATCCTACAACAACAACTTTAAGCCTGACACACGCTTGGCATTTTTTACTGTGCGTTTGTTTTACCGAGCGTTTTTTCTGCCATTTCTAATCTAGCGCTTACAACCTGGACGGTAAATATTTTACCGATACAACATAAGTTGATCAGAGACCTGACCTAATAATCAATTTTAATTAATATTTAATGTTAATCAATGAGAAAAATCCTTATATTCTGGGTGGGATACAAGAGATATATCGAATTTAATAGCTCTTAACCTTCTTTGCAATTAATTCCTTTTGTAATTAAAATGGAGACAATTAAAATGGCGCCATAAGCAAGCTGAAATCACTTCGCTACCTCCCGCGTAGCGAAAATCGGCTTTGAATCTTCACTTGATGTAACTCTTCAGGTACATAAATTAGATTAACACTAATTTTTTATTTATGATAAATAGGCTTTGATTTATTTAGGGTCTAAAGCAGGGGCTATTTTGGGCCCAAACCTCTGACACTTCAAACTTCCTTGAATTTCTGGGAACTTCCTAATCAAATTATCTAGCGTTTTTTTTTATAATTGCCCTCTCCATTCCCAGGAAAAGGAATTCATGCATAAATTCCAAATTATTTTTTTGAGAAATACTCTGAAAACAGACTTTCTCATCAGAAATCGTCAGCTGTAAAAAAAGCACTGATTCGCAGAAGTCGTCAGCTGTAAAAGCTCTGATTCGCAATTTCCCAAAGTGCCAAGTGTGCTGTCATCAGCAAAACAAAGTGTATTTGACTTTTTTCTTTTATTTATCTTTTCTTCTTTTTTGGTGAGTGATGTTTTAATCTTTATAGTTTTTACTTTTGATTTAGTGCTTACTTCACTCGTATGTCTTCCCCATTCTTACAGGCCTAGGAACTTTTGTGAAATTAGGACCCTCTATTCATTGTATGTTTAATTAATTATGAATATATCTTATCTTATAAAATATATTTTTTCTTCTACTCATAGTAGGAGAGCATGGGTTGAGCCAAACAAGGGTGATGATAGTAGTGACTAGTCATAGCCCATTACCTCCTGCGCGGTTAAAGAAAATAGCCAATGGAAGCAATGAAATACTAACAACCCTATTACTCTCCACCCAGGCCTTTCTACTCTGTCATTAGTAGTTTTTAATTAGTCAAATGATCGTATCGAGGATTTTTGTTCGGGGGTGGCGGGGGGGCTACAAAAAAAACTTTCAGACGTATCAAAATATGTTTCGGTACTGATTAATCATACGGAACAAACCCAAGAAGTGAAGTTAGGCTCTACACAACACAACAGATTCTGTTGAAACTACAACAGAGAAATATGAAAGCAGGTCGCCCAGAACGCATTATATTAGACACCTAAACTAACCCATGATCACCTCCCTATTACTCTGCACCCAAACCTTTCTACTCCGTCATTAATATTTTCTAATTAGTCAAATGATCGTAGATACCTAGGTAATTAGATACCTAAACTAACCCATAATCACCTGTACATATTAAATACTTAATTAGAATATACCTGCATAGTAGTTTTTCTCATTCAAATTAAGCAAATAATAACTGATTACAGTGAGGCAAACCGGGTTTTGTCAAAGCTTACAGAGCGAAATTCTTGAGTGTGTTCTGGATGATTAACAAGTACCTGTGTTTTATTACATTTTTACGAGTCGGACAAATATTTCGGGGGTGGGGGGGGGGAGTTTAAACCCCTTAGCCACTCCCCTGAACACAGCCTTGATTAGTCATCACAGAATGGAACTAGGTTGCCACCTTCCCTCGTAATTCATCCTAGCAGTTACAATTTCGGTATTTTTTAATAAAGTACAATGTCCTCAGATATTTATTGATGTAAAATCACACGCAATTTTATAGCTTAGCGGTATGAATTAGCGGTTTAGCATACGTCCGAGCGATAACATTTTCAGGGCCATGGTTAATAAGTAGTGTTTACCTTTCAGAGATATAGGTGGTTTCCAAATAAACCGTTTTACTTTCACTATATGAACAAGACAAAACTCCAAGGACTCAAGAGAATTCAAGCTAGTTTATTGCCTACAAAATATGGCTGTTTAGATGAATTTTACAAATGTAGTAGTAGGGGAGACTGGGGTAATGGCGTTCACCTAAGGCAAAATGAGAATAAAAATTAAAAGAAAGATAAAATTCAAACCTAAACACGTTAAATCTCTAGCATAGTATATTTTACCTATTGCATACTTGAATTGAGCCTTAATCAAGATTACATAGAGGCATTAAGCATTGTTTTGCCAAACCAGCTTTGACCGGTATTACCCCCTATCCTAGGGGTAATGGCAGTCGGTAAGGTCATGTTCACTAAAGGGCTGTAAATAAAAAAAATGTGGGAAATTTCAATGACATAAACACGTTAAATTGAAATCATCATATTTATATTGTTACATAATTCCGTTTTTAGGAAATTACAAAAATGTAATTGAAAGTATGGGCATAATTAGAAATCAATTATTTTAAAAACAAAAAAAAAACAAAAACATCTTTCCATAGCAAAAAACGGCTTAAAGAATTCAAGCGCCAAAAAAAAAAATATTCATATAACTTATGAGCTTGCAAAACTTTAATTCAATTTTAATTTCTTGAGCACATGTCACTTAAATATCCCTCAGGAGTGTCCCATCCGGAACATTCTTGATGTGCCCATAATGCACAAGAAGTGCACCGAAACCACATTTCTCCATCTTTCCCGGTGTCTTCGCAATAGAAACAGGTTTCTTTGCCGATCTCTGTCAAACATAGCTCACTTTCTGATTCGTCTTCACAAATCTTTTCCTCATCAATTGAAGTGTCGGAGTCACATTCAAAAAGTTTCCTGATCATTTTATTTTGCTCCACTTTTTGTTTTTCTTTCAGGAACAGCAGGCTTTTTCTTTTCTCCATTAAATTCTTTTTTTACTCGCTTAGTTCTTTGGTTCTTTTCTTCTTTCCTTTTTAGTTTTTCCTTGATCTTGGTTTCTTTTTCTTCTCGCTTTCTTTTTTTTTCTTGAAGCAGGATTTTCATCTGTGTTGAAGTCAAGATCTGAGAATGTTGCTTTTGTCTCGCTCCCTTTCTTGGCTTATCAGCCCAATTACTGCATCCAGGTAGAGGAGAAATCTCTTGTATAGAAACATTAATTTGTGTGTTAGGCTGAATATGAGCTTCATCACGTAGGACAGAGGATTCTAAGTTTTTTGCAGTCGTGACCTTGTATCGGCCTACTTCTACGATGTCTTCATTTGCAGTAGCTTTCAAGGAAACGTCCACACAAACAGGCGTTAAGTCTTGATTCTTCTGGAGGATGTCCTCTGCCAAAAAATCCTCATCTGTGAAAACTCCTGGATTAAGAGGATGGATCCCTGTGTTTTTGAACCCACTTGTTGCCTTTGCAATCGTAGCAACTGGTGAATACGCCTTATTGAATATCTCTGCTACATCGTAAGGGGTTATTTTTACTAAATTCCTGGATTTTATGAACAAATCACATTCCCTTTTGTAAGCAGCCTTCAAAGGCGAGTAAAATACTACATCCAGAGGCTGAAGCCTATGTGATGTATGGGGCGGTAGTGACACCATAACAATCCCTTTCTCCCTACAAATATCATATGCTTCAAATGATCCATGAGTGGAATGGTTGTCCAGAATAAGAAGCATTTTGTTGTCATTACTAGCATGAGTAAACTGAGCAAAGTGTTTTAACCCAACAACGAACAGTTCTTCATTGATCCAGCCTGTCTTAGAGCATGAGTAATCTGATCCAGGTGTCTCGTTTTTTTCTAAGTGTGGGGACATACGAGCTCGAGGACATATGAACAGTGGCTGATCATAAAGCCCTCCCAAGCTCATTGCACACACAACTGTATTGTTTTTTCCCCTTTCCCAAATTATTTTAGAACCCACATGCTTTTGGCCCCGTTCTGCCAGTATTAGACCAGGGTCCTGCACAGTGGTGATCCCTGTTTCATCTACGTTCCAATAACTGGTATCTTTAAACTTGTATTTATCCATAGCCTGTTCTAAATTTTGGAAAAAACGATTTACTTCGTCTTTGTTAAACCCAATGGCTCTTCCGATGCTTGTGGTTTCAGGTTTGCGCACACTAATTTTGTTTCTGTCCATGAATCCGTACATCCAAGCCAGCCATTTCTGTTTCTTTATCAAATCTATGGCTTAATAGGTTTCTTTCTGCATATTCAAATGCAATTTTTCTTAATTTCAGTGCAGTGATGCCGTAGAAAATCTTTGATAATGTTTTTACATGGTCAGCTAGAGCTGCTTCGTGAACAGGAGGGAAGACACACTTCCTGCCTAAGCTTGGATCAGAATCAATCCCACTCTTCATTCGTTCTTGCAACGTGCTGAATGGTATTTTGAATTGATCAGCAGCCTTTCGAATCGATAATCCTCTAGAAATGGCTGTCTTTGCATTCTTTAAGTCCTCTGCAGTCCATGTAGCTTTATCTGTTTTCCTTATGTATTTTCTGGGCATCTGAAACATAGAAAAAAAAATGAGTACTAATGGGGTAATGCCGGTCATGACTGCCATTACCCCTAGCGCGGTGACCACCATTACCCCAACCGCATGGTTATTATTTAACGACTAAAAATCAGAATATCAGTACTTAAACCTAATAAATAAAATGCTACATGATACAACAATATGACTTACCTTGTTATTGCGAGATAAGTCTCGTTCCGTGAAATGTAAACAGAAAGAACTGATAGTGGATTAAACTATTGTCTATCTTATAAGGTGAAACGTCAAAACAGTCTTTCTTACACAACAGACAAACTAAGGTTGGCAAGATGCCGAGCACTCTAGTAGTATTTCCATAAACTGTCTTGAGATGGCAGCACCCATCGGTGTGAATCTGCGTTATCCACTTTACGAGAAATCATAGTGACCGCCGTTACCCGCTGACCGCCATTACCCCAGTCTCCCCTACCAGTTATTATTTACGAATGATTGATTTAGCTTAATAATGGTTGACTAGGATTGGTTGATAGGATTGGTCGGCTGATTTTAAAAATGGGTTATGGTTAATCTGATTTATTGGGACTTTTCATCCCTCTGTGGATTTTTTCTTCTCGAGGCCAAACATATAAAAGGTCCACTTGATTCCATAAAGTTAGGCGAAAAATCTTGGAAATGTAATCGAGTTTCCATGGAAATCACTTATGAATTAACAGGGTAAATCTCAAATTTTACTCGTATACCTCAACTCACTGACTCTTTTTCAACATGGGGGGAGAGTGTGCCCAATGGCAAGAAATAAATGTCCGATAATTTTAATAAGAATTAACCTGAAATTTGGGAAAATCCATCCTTTCGGATGGAAAAGGTGGTCTTAAAAGACGGTTGGTGTTTCATTCCATTGGATTTAAAAGAAATGGCGTCCTTTTTAAGAGTCAAAAGGGATTGGTGGGCAACCGCAAACGCCTCTCGTGCGCTTTATTGTTACCCCTTCAATAAAGCCTCAAGACAACTAATTAAAATTTTGAGACAGCCGATTTGTTGAAATAGACGATAGTTCCAATAATTGCGCCTCCAGGAATGACATAAACCTCCACAGCTCCTGGGGCAAGGGCCTCCAGATATACAAATTTTCCAATATAATCCTTAGTACTGTTTGGTTAAAGTTGTAAGGCTTTTCCTCTCTTTTCTAGTCTGTGTTTCTGTACTGTTGTATTGTTTGATGGGTTAGAAATGGAAAAACAAATAAATTGCCTTCAGATAAGTTTCTATAGGGGGTTATAGGGGGGTGGGGGCATGTTTCATAAATATAATTGTTTATTTATTTTTTAATGAGGAAGGGGTAGATGGGAGGTTTGGCTGGTTGAGGTGGCAGGGAGTAACAGATGGATGGGAGTGGTAGGGAGGAAGGGGTCGATGAGGTGATAGGGTGAATGGAGAGGGTAGGGAGGAACGGCTGGATGGGATGTCCTGGGGTAGGGAAGTCGGGAGGTAGAAGTTATTTTGTAATTGATAATGTGAAGGAGTTTGGTTTACTTTTCCCCCCATTTTTTAGTTTATTTAGTTGTTGTTTGTTCGTGTGTTTTTCAAATGGCTAGCCGTTTTGCTGCACGCCAGCAAAAACTTAGGTTTTTTCATTAGTGCAGTAGTTGTAAATTTTAAAGTGTTATTATCCTGTTTATTAATAAAGTAAAGTAAAGTAAAATAAAAGTAAAAATTGGGTATTCAGTGCCGCAAAATTGTCAGGGATAAATTGTAGGGATAAAACAAACTCATATTTTGTTCTGAGAAGGGGAAGGGGCAGTAAATGGCGGAGATGGCGCTAAAAAAGTTTCTTGTTCAGTTTCTCCACAGGCCCAGAAGGAATTCCCCTTAAATATGTAAGCTATTCATTGTCCACTAATAGGTTTTAGTTTGAAAGATGGCCATGTTTGGTCTTGGTTGTCCGATCAGCTAGGAGCTCTTAGGGATCGTCTGCTAGGTCAAGATACCCAGAGCTTCCCAAGGGTGTACCCTGGAAACGACACGCAAACTTGAGGAGAGTTGCGTTCCACTGTCTTATAAAAAAAATTCCCTATTGTTCTACTTATTGTTTATGATGGAAAAGCAGTGTGGTCTTCGTCGCTATTTAACTTGAGGAGATGAAAAGACGCTATGTGAATCCTAGTTTCCAAACTCAGAAGTTTAAGTTTTGTGTCTTGGGGAAGGGAAAAACCAATTTTAAAATAAAATCTTGACAGTTTTCTAAATTAATTTCTGTTCGTTTTTATTAGCATAGTCTTTTAAAAGAAAAAAGAAAATAATGTTTTAAATAATATTTCGTTCTTGGGATATTGCTGAGACGTCTTATTGGCAACCGGTATACAAACAGTGCCTTTTGATTTAGTTTTAAAGCAACATTTATCTAAAGCATAATGAGCAAATTGCATAACTGTGAAAGGTTAACAAACCTAATAACCCTAGAGACATAGTTATTACACCATTAAACTATACTGACCAAAATGGCTATCTCAAAATTGTGATTGGATGTCTTTGGAAAATTAATGGGCTTAGTAGGAAGGCTGCTTGCCCTAAAATCACTTGTGACTCTTAGAAAGGGTACTAGAATTTTCAGTTTCCAATCGAATTAGCTCCTTTAAAAGTTTCTATGATATTGCTATCTATGATACCGCTGCTTTGTCTATAATATTGCTTATATGCTCTTTTGAAAACCTGTATGCATAAAGTTTTTTCGTGTAATCGAAACTCCCTTAAACGTTCCCTAAAAGTTTCACCTTAATACCCTTAGCGTGATTAGTTATAGCAATTTCACAGTTGAAAAAGTTTGGCAGAATAGGAAGATAAGCCTGCGAACTAAGATTATAATATTGGAAGCTGCACTGATGACATTAGTCAAATATGGTTATGAAGCACGGGCACTCAAAAAAAAAAACGGAGGAAGATTTGCAGGATGTTTTCCAGAGAATTTGCCTACGGATTGTTTTGGGTACCCGACTGACTGATTTCAAACAGTAGACTGGTCTCATATCTCCAACAGTAGGCTGTACAAAATGTGTTGTTCAACCCCGTTATCTAAGGCTATAAAGAGAGAAAAGTTGAGATGGCTAGGGCAAGTTCTGCGGATGAAGGATGACATATTGCCAAAGATCGTCCTTTTCAGCCAACTGTCTAAGGGTAAATGGACAACAGGTTGTCCTCGGATGGGGTGGGAGGATTTCGTAAAGAAAGCTTTAAGGGAATTTGGAACATCCTGGGAAGGTGTAAAGAGGGAGCTTTGAACAGATTGAGACGGAGGAGGAGCGTGAGCCGCTTTGTTGGCTTCAAGTGGTTTGGTGCTGCTTTGAGTTGTTAGCAGTAGTAGTAGTAGTAGTAGTAGTAGTGGCAGTAGAAGTAGTAGTAGTACTGGTAGTATATACATAGTGCCTTCTGGGTAGTCCAAAATCCGTGACACTTACCTTCAAAGCTCTAACTTAATAATGTAAACTGTTCTTGAGATATTGCTGTCACCTTTTTGACAATCTACATGCTCAGAGTTTTTTTTATTAAGTCAATATTTACCTATATAATCCTTGAAAGCATCATCTTAATAGCCTTAGCTTCCGTAGTAGCAATAGTTGTAGTAGCTCTAGGAGCATTAGTATCATTACGTACAGAGCACCTTTGGTTTTCTTCAATACCCCCCCTCAATACACGCTGAAAGTTTCAACTTAATACTATAAATCGTTCCTGAAGCATTGCTGATACATTCTCTTGGCACCCTGTCGGTGCATAGTGTTTTTTGATTTAGTTTAATTCTGTTTCAATATTCCCCAAATTTCTCGGCTTAATACCCGTGGCCTTAGCAGCAGTAGTAGCCGTACCAGTGGTAACACCAGTAGTAAGGCCATAGGCACTTGAAAATATACATGCAAATATACGCCTGAGGCATTTATATGTGTGTATATTTTAAACGAATTGGGGTTACCAGGGTCATTTGCAAAGAGGTATCATTTCTATAGAAGGTATAGTAATTTGAAATATCATATGGAATTTGCTTGAAGGTATCTACTTTGCGTAGGCGCCCGTAACAAACTGGTTTGGTCTAATCAGGTTTGGTTAGAGTTTTTTCTGAAACAAAGTACTGAATTTCTATTTAATTATATAAAAGTTTTTTTTAGGTTAGATACGTGTCGGAAAACCGGTGTGTCTTTTTAGTTTTATTTAAAATTAATATTATTAATAGACTTGAAT
The DNA here is from genome assembly GCF_049724085.1 of Artemia sp. Qi Xiang Cuo. Taxonomy (NCBI): domain Eukaryota; kingdom Metazoa; phylum Arthropoda; class Branchiopoda; order Anostraca; family Artemiidae; genus Artemia; species Artemia sp. Qi Xiang Cuo. Next base: position 52,561,557 of record NC_142811.1, read on the forward strand.
TCAAAGTCAATTTTTTTTATGTTCTTGTATATTATGCTATGGAAAATATTATGTGTGCATCTATATTATTGGAGATTAATGATGTAGCTAACAGCAGTGATGTAATTGCTTCTTTAGTTTACGAGATTTGCGAAATTTTTGCGAAGAGGTCTTAGAGTAAAGGTATTGAGATGGGTAAGAATGCCTCACGGGTAATTAAAGAATGGGGTGCTTCCATCAGATACTTAATAGATTTAACGCTTACAAGAGACATTGCTAGAAGTTATTCAATAGCTTAATTGAAAAGTAACGATAGAATGACATTGTGACTTGACCTAGCTTTACCTCGCAGATGTGGTGTGGATAATACATAAGAAACGTTAGAAAAGTAGTCTCAATTGAACAAGAAATGGCTGACGTGTGGGGAGAGGGCGGAGGGGCAGGGGGGGGTGAGTTGCACGAGGGTTCAGTTAAAGGGGCTACAGTTACACGGGGTTTCGGTTATACAGGGGCTCAGTTACAAGGGGGGGGTTCAGTTGCACGGGCCTTGAGTTAAAGGATTAGTGAGTTCCAAATTAGTAGTAGGTGTAATTAAAATTCATATGAATAAGATAACTAAATTCAAATAGAATAGTGTTTATTTGCAAGGATATAAGTAGAGGAAAAAAAATGAGTGGTGCATTTACCTTATTGGAGATTAATGATTGAGCTAACAACAGTGATGTAATTACTTATTTAGTTTACGAGATTTGCAAATTTTTTGCGAAGAGGTATTAGCGTGAAAGTATTGCGATGGTTAAGAATGCCTCACGGGTAATTAAAGAATGGGGTGCTTACATCAGATACTTAATAGATTTGACGCTTACAAGAGACATTGCTAGAAGGTATTCAATAGCTTAATTGTTAAGTAACGATAGAATGACATTGTGACTTGACATAGCTTTACCGCGCCGATGTGGTCTGTATAATACATAAGTAACGTTTGATAAGTATTGTCAATTTAAAAAGAAATGGCTGAAGTGGTTTGAGCGGGCTGAGGTGCATGGGGGGTTGAGTTGCACGAGGGTTCAGTTAAAGGGGCTACAGTTACACGGGGTTTCGGTTACACAGGGGTCCAGTTACACGGGGGGTTCAGTTGCACGGGGGTTGAGTTAAATGAGGATTGAGTTCCACAAGAGTAGTAGTTTTCTTTACAATTCATATTAGTAAGAGAATTGAATTAAAAGAGAATCGTTATTATTTGCAAAGATATTAGTAGAGGAAAAAAATGAGTAGTGCATTTACATTATTGGAGATTAATGATGGAGCTAACAACAGTGATGTAATTACTTCTTTAGTTTACTATATTTGCGAATTTTTTTTGCAAAGAGGTATTAGATTAAAGGTATTGAGATGGCTAAAAATGCATAACGGCTAATTAGCGTCTTTATTTGTTTTTTTTCAGCGGTGTCTGTATAGCCCCAGAGGTCCTAGAATATTCAGAGAGGCCTCATTCAAATAGAAATTAAAATTTCTAGTGTTCTTTTTAATTGACATAATGAGCTGTATGGTAACTCCGCCCCCTCCTATTTGCATTTTTTCCCACTGCAATCGGATTTAATTAAGGTTATTAACAATAGTAGCTCAAAAAAAATCTGATCGCCCTGACTTTGAATATGAGCTAATCACTACCCTGACCGGGGGGAGGACTTCACGTTATAAGATGTATACCGTGGGCGAACCTAGAGGGTTGTAGTTGGAAGTATACAGACGTGTTCAGTTTTTTTTTGTGGTCGATGGAGGGGTTGGGGGGGGGAGGTCCGGCCGTGGGCTGAAATATACCATGATAAAATTTTAATGGGGGAAGAGAAATGTTAGCGTTAGGTGGTGTCATATGTAAACGCACAATTTAAAAAACGAGACTAAAATAGATTTAAAAATATAATTTAAACTAAACACTAGTTTAAATAAATAAAACTTTCGATTGAAATTTTTTCAACTGAAAGTAAGGAGCAACTATAAAACTTAAAAGGAACAGAAAGTAATTCTTATAGGAGAGGGGTCGCCCCGTTGTCAATACCTCACTCTTTAGGCTAAAGTTTGTTTATTGCTTTCAAAAGAGCTATTTATTCTAATTAAGCGACCTTTTTGATTCAGGGGTCATTTTTAAAGAATTGGAACAAAATTTGAACTTAGCGTGAAAGGCGAGGTGTTGAGGAGGAGGGAACCCCCCTAATATACCTAATAATTTTGCTTCATTTTAAGTTTTAGTGTTTCTCCTTACTTTCATTTTAAATTTTTTTTTTAATATTTCTAGTGCACTATAATATAGAGCGCTACAAACAACATAATCAAATTTATTTGTTAATTTTTTAGTTAATATTTTTTTTTTTTTTTAATCTATAAATTTTTCTTCTTTTTTTTTTTTAAGGTTGATGTATTTTAATTAATGTCAAACCACCCCGAGGTACTACTAAGATTCAAACATAAAACTACGATGAAAGAAAAAAATCAAATTTTTGAAAATACCACTCTACACCGTTACAACGAGTCAATATAATAAAGTACTCATTCAGTGAACCGTCTAAGAACCATTTTCATTTACAAGCCTACCCCTCTGTCTTCGGAGCTGGTTGCTTCACGCGGTGGTAGAATGAATATCGACAGGACATTCACTGTGATATCGTTATACCCCGTGTTATCTTAATGATAAGAAGACCAAAACATGAACATGCTTCAATGAGAAAAGAGAATTTTTATTTTTTTTTTAATGTTTCTGTACATTGTGATTTATAAATTAAAGGCTATTAAATTTTTAATAAGTTCAAAACGGTTAATAGACGACTCGAATTTCACTTTAAGAAATTGTAACAATAGTAGATTTTCAACAGATGATAAATCTTCCATCAAATCATGAGTAGAAAATACACTTTCAGATCCAGCATGCCAGGGAACACACTTTCATATTCAGCATGTAGGAGAACCCTAAATGGTCACCCCCTAAAAAAGTAAGTTAACCCAAATTGTTTTTGCTTAGTGAACTGTAATCTGTTTGAATATGATAATAGCTGGTGGTTTAATTCAGTACATTATATAAAAAATCTGGGGTAAAATGAGAGAGTGCTTACCCCACTTAATAATACTGGTCGGGAACTGAGAGTTGGTGAGGAGGAAGTCAGTGGAATATGCAGCTTTTTCGGAGTTGAAGAACTCTTTGTAAAGGGCAATGTACCTACAGATAAGGTTTTAATTCAAAAGTGTGACCCTAGGATTCCACTTTTCAATCTAGAAGAGTTTAAGTGTCTTAAATTTGAGGGGGGTTATCACCGTCCTGAAGACGAGGTTAGGTTCTTCGCACAGTGGATACCTAAGAACATACCTGATCGTGATAAATCCATTACACATTCTAACAAATCTATTATATCATAGACCCCTCGTTTTTGGATGTTTGATAGTTATCTCTAAGAACTCTTTTTCTTTAAACATTTGTTGTTGTTTTTTTTTCTTTCTAAAAAAAACAAATCTTTTTCTTAAATTAGAAATTTTTAATAATTATTTTATTTTGTCTTTTTTTTAATCAATTAAAATTTAAAAATTTTATTTAAGTTCTATAAATTGCGCTCTGTGATTGGTCAGAGACACGATGTGACTTCCCCACCGGTATTCTATGACCGGTTATTGACACTACCTAATCTATTGCATGCATTAAATCAGTATTTTTTACGCAGTGGAATGATAAACACATAAGTCATATCTTTTAAAAAAAAAAATGAAGATGGAACTTTTTAATAAAGTGTGTTTAAATAACAAGGTTATTATAGCATTGAATGCTGACAAAGAGAAGTATTTAAACTTTAAAACAAGTACAGGTGGTAGCACTATTGGAAATGTATGCATGCATTTTCATGACAGTAAGGAATTAAATTTCTTTGGAATACCGAAAAAATTCAACTCTTATGTTGGTGGTTATGCGAGATTGAGATAGTCAGAGATGATTGCACTCAAAGAGAATGCCAACATAAAAATAATCATCGATGATAGAGGACAACTCCTTGTTACTGTTGCAGGTAACACATTACCTACTTATTCATCGAATCGTCACCTCTCGGGTATTAGCATTCAACGGAAGATCAATAAAAGAAAGGCCTACTCTTCTAATAATATCGTAAATCATATATTGTCTACGTGTCGAAACTGTTACCTGTGTAAAAATAATGTGATAATAGACAGAGAAATTGCCAGAAAAATAAAATGGGCATTGTCAGAAAATATCACGATGGAATATAAGGATGAATCGAAGAAAAACAAGCCACCAGCAAACGTTACTGCCATTGATCAAGCTCTCATTGATCCAAATAATACAAAAGATGAAAATTATATTGAGCATGTTGATGAGACACCAGTAAAAATTGTGTATGACTATAAATGGAATAATGATTATTCTACTGAATACGAACTAAGAGAAGACAATAGCTATAATATCAAGAGAGAACATGGTGAACTATTTTAAGGAACAGATTTAAAATGTCCAAAATTAATTATTGATATTAATAATGAATCGTATTATATTTTTATGTAATAATATTCTACAAAGTATTGTTTCATTAAAAAGATATTATGCATTATATTGTTATTTGTTCATTATTTTTAGATTAAGCCAGCATATCAAACGTTTAGAATTTCTAATAAAACGTGGGAGATGTAAGAAAAGCAATGTGTATACATCTATTGTCAGACACATGGGAACAAATTCTTTCTTGAATTCGCCTCCTGGATAAATAAAAAAGACATTTCATTCAAGAAATTATGACGAAACCGTAAGTAAGCAACAAACTCTTTCTTGAAGTTACCTCATGGATACACAATGCAGAAATTTCATTTAAGAAATTATCAAAAATTGTAAGTAAGTAGCAAATTCTTTCAAAAATATGTTAATACGTTTAAGCAATAAATTTCTTTAAGCTTAACCCGTCTTTATTCTTTAGAATAGTTTTATGCATTTCTTTAAATTATGAAGAAATTGTAAGTAAGTAACAATGGCTTTCTTGAATTCGCTTCCTGGACATAATACAGATATTTAATTCAAGAAATCATAATAAAATCGCAAGTAAGTAATAAAGTCTTTATTGTTTTCACCTATTGGATAAACAATACCGAAATTTCATTCAAGAAATTATGAAGGAATTGTAAATAGGTTACACACTCATTTTACCTTATGGATACACAATGCAGAAATTTCATTTAAGAAATTATAAAAAATTTTAAGTAAGTAGCAAATTCTTTCTTGAATTCGCCTCCTGGGTAAATAAAAAAGACAGTTCATTAAAGAAATTATGAAAAAATTGTAAGTAAGTAGCAAATTCTTTCTTGAATTCACCTGCTGGATAAACAAAAAGACATTTCGTTCGAGAAATTATGACAAAATTCCAAGTAAGTAACAAACTCTTTATTGTTTTCATGACTTAGATACACGATGTAGAAATTTAATTCAAGAAATTATGAAAAAATTCTCAGTAAGTAACAATTTCTTTCTTGAAGTCAACTCTTGGATACACAATACGGAAATTTCATTTAAGAAATTATGAAAAAAAAACAATTTCTTTCTTTAAGTCAACTCTTGGATACACAATACGGAAATTGCATTCAATAAATTATGAATACATTTGTAAGTAATTAACAAACTATATTTTTTTCACCTCTTGGATATACTATACAGATACTTCATTCAATAAATTATGAAAATATCTCATGTAAGTAACTTTTTTTTTTCTCTTTATCAAAAAAAATTGTCACTTAGCTACACGATTTAAAAATTTAATTCGGTAAATGGTTAAAAAATTCTCAGTAAGTAACACTTTCTTTCTTGAAATCAACTCATTAATACGCAATACGGAAATTTCATTCAAGAATTTCATGACTTATATACACTATGTAGAAAATTTATACAAGAAATTATTAAAAAATTCTCATTAATTAGCTATTTCTTTCTTGAACTCGTCTATTGGATACACAATGTTGAAATTTAATTCAAGAAATTATGAAAATATTTTTAAGCAAGTAACAAAATCTTTATTGATTTCACCTCTTGGATATACAGTACAGATTTTTCATTCAAGAAATTATGAAAAAATCGCAAGTAAGTAGCTTTTTTTTTCTCTTTATCACAAACAATTTTCACTTAGCTAAATGATGTAGAAATTTAATTCAATAAATTATTGAAAAATTCTCAGTAAGTAACAATTTATTTCTTGAAGTCAATTCTTGGATACGCAATACGGAAATTTCATTCAAGAAATTATGGAAAAATTGTAACTAAGTAACAAATTCTTTCTTGAATTTACCTCTTGAGCAAACAAAAAAGACATTTCGTTCAAGAAATTATGACAAAATTCTAAGCAAGTAGCAAACTCTTTATTGTTTTCACGAGTTAGATATACGACGTAGAAATTAAATTCAAGAAATTATGAAAAAATCGCAAGTAAGTAACTTTTTTTTTCTCTTTATCAAAAACAATTTTCACTTAGCTACACGATGCAGAAATATAATTCAAGAAATTATGAAAAATTCTCAGTAAGTAACAATCTCTTTCTTGAAGTCAACTCTTGGATGCGCAAAATACGGAAATTTCATTCAAGAAATTATAAAAAATATTTGTAAGTAAGTAACAAGTTCTTTATTGATTTCACCTCTTGGATATACAGTACAGATACTTCATTCAAGAAACGTGATTAAACACGTTTTGAAACTGCATGCTATTTTCATGTCTTTCCTTGGCACCTTTCCTAACGAACGGGGATTCCCCACTGGTTCCTACACATTGCAAAAAAGTGAGCAGAACGAAAACTCCACGTTTTCAACCAGACTGGTTTTTTAGGGACCAATAGGGAGAGATATGCAAAGTCGACATAGCTTTATTTTATTTTTTTTTAGGTTCATTTCTTCGAGGGTCCGGGCGCGCCCGGAACCTCGTCTAAATGAACCTTAAAACACTTCCTCCTTAAAAAAAAAAGAAGAAAAATTTAGCAAGGAAATAATAACCCCTCTTTTACAGATAAATTATCCTTCTAAAGTTGATTCTGATTTTTTTAGCGCTCTATGTTTTAGTGAATTATAAATATTCAAAAAAAAATTTCAACCCTGAAAAAAAACACAAATAAACACGCTAATTACCCGTGAGGCATTCTTAACCATCGCAATACCTTTACGCTAATACCTCTTCGCAAAAAAAAATTCGCAAATCTCGTAAACTAAAGAAGTAATTACATCACTGTTGTTAGCTCCATCATTAATCTCCAATAATGTAAATGCACCACTAATTTTTTTCCTCTACTAATATCCTTGCAAATAAAAACTATTCTCTTTGAATTCAATTCTCTTACTAACATGAATTGTAAAGAAAACTATTACTCTTGTGGAACTCAATCCTCATTTAACTCACCCCCCGTGCACCTGAACCCCCCCTTGTAACTGAACCCCTGTATAACCGAAACCCCGTGTAACTGTAGCCTCTTTAACTGAACCCTCGTGCAACTCAACCCCCCCTGCAACTCCTCCCCCTCAAAACACGTCAGCCATTTCTTTTTAAATTGACAATACTTTTCAAACGTTACTTATGTATTATACAGACCACATCGGTGAGGTAAAGCTAGGTCAAGTCACAATGTCATTCTATCGTTACTTTTCAATTAAGCTATTGAATACCTTCTAGCAATGTGTCTTGTAAGCGTCAAATCTATTAAGTATCTGAAGTAAGCACCCCATTCTTTAATTACCTGTGAGGCATTCTTAACCATCGCAATACCTTTACGCTAATACCTCTTCGCAAAAAATTCACAAATCTCGTAAACTAAAGAAGTAATTACATCTCTGTTGTTAGCTCCATCATTAATCTCGAATAATGTAAATGCACCACTCATTTTTTCCCTCTACTAATATCCTTGCAAATAAAAACTATTCTCTTTGAATTCAATTCTCTTACTAATATGAATTGTAAAGAAAACTATTACTCTTGTGGAACTCAATCCTCATTTAACTCAACCCCCGTGCAACTGAACCCCCCTTGTAACTGAACCCCTGTATAACCGAAACCCCTGTGTAACTGTAGCCCCTTTAACTGAACCCCCGTGCAACTCAACCCCCCATGCAACTCATCCCTCTCAAATCCCTTCATCTATTTCTGTTTAAATTGACAAAACTTTTCATACGTTACTTATGTATTGTACAGACCACATTTGCGAGGTAAAGCTATGTCAAGTCACAATGTCATTCTATCGTTACTTTTCAATTAAGCTATTGAATACCTTCTAGCAATGTCTCTTGTAAGCGTTAAATCTATTAAGTATCTGATGTAAGCACCCCATTCTTTAATTACCCGTGAGGCATTCTTAACCATCGCAATACCTTTACGCTAATACCTCTTCGCAAAAAATTCGCAAATATCGTAAACTAAAGAAGTAATTTCATCACTGCTGTTAGATCCATAATTAATCTACAATAACATAAATTTATCCCTAATTTTTTTTCCTCTACTAAGCTCCTGGCACAGAAAAACTATTCTCATTGAAGTCAATTCTACTACTCATATGAATTCTAAGGAAATCTAAAAAGATACAATTGTTTTTCCGAGCCGGATCTAACCTAAAAAAAAACTTGTGTATTATGAAATAGAAATTCAGTTAATTGTGTCAGAAAAAAGTCGAACCAGAACAGATTATACCCAACCTGTTTGCTACGGGCGCGTCAGTACCGCATCTACCTTCAAGCAAATTCCATATGATGTTTCAAATTACTATACCTTCTATAGAAATGATACCTCTTTGCAAATGACCCTGGTAACCCCAATTCGTTTAAAATATACACACATAACCATGCCTCAGGCGTATATTTGCATGAATATTTTCAAGTGCCTATGGCCTTACTACTAACACCAGTAGCAGTTGTACAATAGCAGCAGAATTAATAGCAATAGGCTTAGCTTTAGCAGCAGTAGTAATAGTAATAGTAGTAGAAGCAGTAGTAGCATGAGTAGAAGCAGTCGCATTAGGATTCAAATATCGTCTCTTGTTTAGTTCAACATACCCTATATCAAGCCCTGTAAGTTTGAACGTCAAACACCAAACCGTTCCTAAGATTTACCTGATACGCCCCTTTTTGACAACCTGAATATAAACTGCGGTTTGTGATTCAGTTCACTTTCCGCCCTCAATATTCCCTGAAAATTTCGCCTTCATACTCTTAGGCGTAGTTGTAATAGTAGTCACAGTAGTAGTATAAGTGCTAGTAATACTAGTAATATTAACAGTAATAGTCCTAGTAACAGTAGCAGCGGTAGCATAAACATATTGCCTTTTAGTCGGTTGAACATCCCCCTCATCAAGTCCTGGAAGTTTCAACTTAATACAACTATCCGTTGCTATGGCAATTATGAACAAATAAACGTTCAAATGGGGATAAATCCATTTATTTAGACTGTGGAAACATGCACAAAAGTCTAGACATTTCGAACGTATATAGCGATCGTTATCAGTAGAAATACTAAAGTATTGAAATTGAAACTAACATATTTATACAAAACAAAATAATCAACTTTCAGGTCATTCACAAAATAATTAACTTCCGGGTTATTCACTAGATTTTTTTTCGGAGAGAGGTCAATGACAAAGTTCATTCAAAGTCTTGATGTAAATTTTCTTCTTTAATCTTGTCGAAATGTAAAATAAATTTCTAATGAAGGTGGCAAACTCTTCTAATTGTAAACTAATTGTTTAGTTTATAGTTATATACTTGGTTGGTCTCATTTCCCCATTTATACAACGTATTATCGACGTAAAACCTTAAATTAGGTATCCTTTTCTCAGACCACATTGCCTTTCTATGACGGACAAATAAACGTTCAAATGGTAGCAAGTCAATTTATTTAGACAGTGAAAACAGATACAAAAGTCTAGATATTTCGATCACGTATACAGCGATCGTCATCAGTAGAAAGACTAAAGTATTAGAATTGAAACTAACATATTTATACAAAACAAAAGAATTAACTTTCAGATCATTCACAAAATAATGAACTTCCAGGTCATTCACTAGATTTTTTTTTCGGAGAGAGTTCGATCACATAGTTCATTCAAATTATTCATGTAAATTTTCTTCTTTAATCTTGCCTAAATGTAAAATAAATTTCCTGTGAAGGTGGGAAAGTCTTCTACGTCTTCTAATTGCAAAGTAAATGTTGAGTTTATAGTTGCATACTTGGCTAGTCTCATTTCCCCATATACACGATATATTTTTGACGTAACCGCTTAAATTATGTATCCTTTTCTCAGACCACACTACCTTTCTATGACCAACAAATAAACATTCAAGTAGTAAAAAAAACATTTATTTAGACAGTTTATTCTAATAAATAACCCGGAAGTTCATTATTTTGTGAATGACCCAAAAGTTAACTATTTTGTTTTATATAAATATTTTAATTTAAATTTTAATACTTTAGTATTTCTACTGATGACGATTGCTGTACATGTGATTGAAATATCTAGACTTTTGTACCTCTTTTCACTGTATAAATAAATGGACTTTTCCCTATTTGAACGTTTACTTGTCCGTCATAGAAAGACAGTGTGGTCTGGGAAAAGGATACATAATTCAAGGTGCTAAGTCGAAAATATGACAATTATCCGTTGCCTATATGCCCTTTTGATAATATGTATATTCATAGACTTCTTACATCTTAACACTCTTAGCCTTACAAGTAGTTGCAATAGAAATAGTTGTAGTAATAGCAGTAGAAGCAGTAGTAGTAGTAGCAGTAAATGTAGCAGTCGTAGGAGTATTAGAAAGTAGCATGCACATATTTCCTTTTGATCAATTGATCATCCCCTTTAAGAATTCAATGAAAGTTCCCACTTAACACCTAAATCCAATCTTGAGATAGGCCCCTTTGACAATCTGCATGCACATATTGTATTTCGATTTAGTTCAAATTTTGCCTCAATATTCTTTCAAATTCTTCATAGATTTAGCCTTAATAGTACTAGTATTATAGTAGTAGTGGTTGTAGCAGGAGAAGTAGTAGCAGTATTAGTGTTGTATTGTTAGTAGTGGTAACAGCCGTCTCAAAAATATTGCTGATTCGCCTTTTTGACCTTCTTTTGACCCTCTTTTGACACCCTTTTCATCTTAGTACTTTTAGCCGTACAAGTTGTTGCAATTAAAGTAGTAGTTGGAGTAGATTAGCAGCATCAGTATTACTAGTAGTAGAGGTAGTAGTAGTAGCAGTAAAAGTAGCAGTGGTAGTAGTATTAGTAGTAGCACATATTGCACATTACGTTTACCTTTAAGCATTTTTTTTGAAGTTCCAACTTAACATCCAAATCCACTCTTGAAATAAGCCCCTTTGAAAATCTGGATGCACATCGTGTGTTTTGATTTAGTTTAAATTTCACCTCAATTTGCTATCAAATTTTCACCTTCATTGACTTAGCCTTGATAGTACTAGCTTCATGGTAGTAGTAATATTATTAAGAGAAGAAGCAGCAGTAATAGTGTTGTATTAGTAGTAGTAGTAACAGTTGTAGAAGTAGTATTAATAGCAGCAGTAGCATGTAAAAGTTGTATTTTTGTCTGTTGAACATCTCCATGATGCCCCATAAGTTTCATCTTGATAGGGTAAACCTTTCCAAAAATATTGCTGAAACGCCTTTTTACAATCTGTATACGCACAGTATGTTTTGATTTAACTCAACTTTCCCCTCAACATATCCTAATATGTTCATTTCAATATCCTCAGCTTTGGTAGTACACTTACTTGTAGTTTTACTCGTGGTGGCAGACACAACAGCTTTATTACCAGTTGATTCGTTGATAATCTGGCAGAGTTTAAGGGTGTCATAAGTGCGTGCTGCTTCTTCTTGTGACAAAGCAGTCTTCTTCAATATTTTGCGGCGGTCTAGACGAGCAGAATGCTTAACATGTCTGTACAACTCTTTTGGGAAATCTTTAGGACCATTCTTCTTTTTCCTTCGCTCTCCGACTATTGAGAGACTTCTGGTGGAATCCAACGCTGTCGTTTAGCTTTCGTTCGGCCTAGGATCTCTTCAGTGGTCTCTCTCATCATTGTTTTGAAGGTCTCCCCATTTTGCCCTGGGTGGCTGTTTTCCTGCTGATTCAAGTTCAGGATATCAAAACGGTTTGTTAGCTTCATGGTTAAAGTTTGCCAAACTTCTTTATTTTGCAGCTTACCAGTGTCGATTTGGGATTTTGGTTTATTCTTTCTCCAATCTGCGAGATGCAGCAGGATTTTGCAACGACTAGGTTGTGACCGGACCCCAATTTTGAGCCTGTGTCCGCACCGTCATAAGAGAACAAGACCAAATTTCATTACTCAATTTTTCCAGCGTTGGCAGACGAGAATGAGTTCAATTCGGCCCTTCTGAATAACCACAACACTGTCATTGGAATGCAGCATCAACAGATAGATTGGCTTGCGCTGAAACAGAGTGTTGGTGACATCACGATGTTGCAACAAATAATATATATTCTTGATTTTGCTTGTTTTATGACAGAAGCTGGTCTTCCGAAAGATGTAGCTTGTTGATTTTTCAACTTCGTTGCCATATTTGAAGTCCCGTAGCCTTCCAGGAACTCCGTAGCATGGTTGGCTTGCTTTTTTCTCAGCACCCGTTCCAAGGAGGTCGCTTCTCTTGCCGGGAACGCCGTAGCCGTATTCTTGGTCTGATATCCATTGATGTTTCTTAGGAATAGAGTTAACCGCAGAGTCATGCGGGTAACCCAACAGGGACGAGGCAGCCCTTTGCAGAGGTCGTTGTCCACAGATCTGTATCTTACACCCTACCGTAGTTGTCCTCCTGTTGAGGATCCTCCCACAATGGTACTCTGCGAGTATTATCCTTATAATGCTTCCCGTGACAGCCCTATCCCGATGTACTATTGGAGTTACTAACCCCTCCTATAGACTTAATACGTCTTACTACGTAAGAAAACCCTATCCCGGTGTACCGTCGGAGTTACTAATCCCGCCCGTGTTGCATTATCGCGCTTGCGCATGAGTTTGGGCCCCTGTGTTCCTGCAGGGCCCCATATCCCCCACCAGGCCCCCAAAAGCCCCCCCCCCCCATCTTTTTGCCTCTCCCCCACTTTTTTTTATTTTTTTTTAACCATAATGCCTCGTTGTTTATACTAACAAGTGAAATCAGGACCAGAGAAATTTTTAGATTGTTCATAGGCCAGAGTTTATTTTTCTTAGTGACATTCTAGTAGCATGGAACAGAATGACTATTGGATGCCTCGCTGTTTACGTTAAGAGGTAAAACAAAGACCAGAAGAAGCGTTTTACCGTAGAAGCTTCAAAATGAGCTCATTCGACTGGAAATTGAGAGGACTAGTGTCTTTTATATTAGTCGAAAGTGATCAGAGGGCAAATGCCCCCCCCCTACGCCTATCATTTCCCCAAACAATTTCAATCAACATTTTAGAGATAACCATTTTGTTCAACGCATTTGAAAGGTCTGGAAACTGTGTCTTTGAGGATAACAAATCCCCCAGACCTCAGGGCAAGGCTTGTAAGTTGTGCCCTGGGGGTATATAAGGTTTTAATAGAAATCAGGGTCATATAAACTTCGGAGGGGCCCATTGGATTGGTATTCAGCAACTCTAGTGCTCTTTTTAAGAGTCAAAGTGATCAGAGGGCAGCTATTCCCCCCCCCCCCCCCCACACACACACATGTCGTATTGACCCAAAATGCATCTGATAAAAATTTTAAGATGACCTTCTATTCAAAATAGTCTAAATATCGTATGACACGGCTTTTGGGGCTTAAAAAAACCCAAGAGATTAGGGGTAATGGCTGTAAGTTATGCTCAGGGGGTATTTAAGGTTTTCATTGAAGGGATGGTTGTTTAACTTTAGAAGAGGCTTAGTCTTTTTCCCTGAAAAATACTGTGTCAATAAAAAGCGAACAGAAATTAAAAAAAAAACTTTTTCCACAAAATAGGTTTTTCAAAAAAAAGTTAAGAAGTCCATTAAACCAAAAATGAACAAAAATAGAATCAAATAATCTACCAAGCATACAACTACCACAAATCAGTATCAACAGACAAATGAAACTCAAAGCGAACAGAAATCAGAGCCAACGCTGTAGCGTTGCCAATAGTAAAGGCCATACGGCTCCAATGTTTTATTATTTATTTATTTATTATTTTTTTTCCCAGAGGCACTTCATATGAAAGGGGTCGTCGTAGAAATTATGCCCAGGGGGCATATCAGGTTTTTATAGAAAACTTTGTCATAGAAACTTCAAAAAGGGCTCATTCGGCTGGAAATTGAAATGATTAGTGCCCTTTTTAATAGTTGAAAATGATTGGATGGCAACTAACCCCCTCTCATGCCCACCATTTGCCCAAACACGTACAATCAAAATTTTAAGATAACCATTTTTTTCAACGTAGTGGAAAGTTCTGGAAATTATGTCTTTGAGGATTACAATTCCCCACAGCCATCAGGGCAAGGGTTGAAAGTTATGCCCTGGGGGCATAATTAAGGTTTTTATAGAAAGCGTTGTTGTAGAAATTTCAAAAGGTCTCATTCGATCGGAAATTGAAAGGGCTAGTTCCCTTTTTAATCATCGAAAGTGATTGAAGGGCAACTAACTCCCCTCACGCCCACCATTTCCCCAAACACATCCAATCAAAGTTTTGAAATATCTGTTTTGCTCAACGTAGTTGAAAGTTCTGGAAATTATGCATTTGAGGATGTCAAACCCCCCAGAGCCCCCAGGGCAAATGCTGTAAGTTTTGCCCTGGGGGCATATAAGGTTTTTATAGATAGTGTTGTCATAGAAACTTCAAAAGGGGCTCATTGAATTGGAAACTGAGAGGGCTAGTGCCCTTTTCAATAGTCGAAAGTGACTGGAGGGTAACTAACCCCCTTCTCACGCCCACCATTTCCCCAAACACATCCAATCAAAATTTTTAAAATGCCATTTTGTTAAACACAGTTGAAAGTTCTTGAAATTAGGTCTTTGAGGATGACAACCCCCCACAGCCCTCAGGGCTAAGGTTGTAAGTTATGCCCTGGGGGCATATAATGTTTATATAGAAAGCGTTGTCGTAAAGATTTAAAAAAAGGCTCATTCGATTGGAAATTGAAAGGGCTATTGCCCTTTCAATTGTTTATGGAATGGGTGGTTGTTTAACTTCAGAAGAAGCTCAGTCTTTCTCCCTGAAAAAGACAATGTCAATATAAAACGAACAGATATTAATAAAAAAAACTTTTTGCGCAAAATAAGGTTTTCAAAAAAAAGTAAATAACTCCATTAAACCAAAAATTAACAAAAAATAGAATCAAATAATTTACCAAGCATACAACTACCACAAATCAGTATCAATAAATAAATGAAACAAAACAAATAGAAATTAAAATAAGTCAAACTCAAAACGAGAAGAAATGAATCTGAGTAGGGTTCTGAACCCTAAGCTTTCTAAAAGCCAGAATGTTTTTACTTTACTGAAAAAAATTCTTTTAAGTGTTGTCACTTTTATAACTTTAAGAAATAAAAAATTAATTAAGGTTTAAAGGAATAAATATCAGCATATGTATATTAAACTGACAATGCACATTTTTTTCAGTAAATTTATTTGAATTTTTTTCAGTTTAGCATAAACTATATTCTGGCTTTTAGAAAGCATAGGGTCTAGAACCCTACTTAGATTAATTTCTGTTTGTTTTGAGTTTGATTTATTTTAATTCTTGTTTGGTTTGTTTCATTTATTTATTGATACTAATTTGTGGTAGTTGTATGCTTGGTAAATTATTTGATTCTATTTTTTGTTAATTTTTGGTTTAATGGAGTTCTTTACTTTTTAACTTATTTTGTGCAAAAACTTTGTTTTGATTAATTCACAGTAAAAGTCCAGTGCCTAGAATCTAAAAACCTTGCCTGAAAGGCCCATATACCCTAAAAGCAGAAACTTACTTGATTTGTAGTAGAAAAATCAAGAACTCGAATGAGGATGCACCCTTGAATGATTTCCTAGCATCGTCAAATCGTTCATAAAATTTGTTACTGTCGAGCCCTGTTCATAGCCCTGTTCATAAGAGGCGCTACAACCACACTTGATTGGCCAGTTTCGTTGTGGCGCTCATAAGAGCCGTTTCCGCCCCATATGATTCCTGAATTTCATCTAGGTATTCATAAGAGGTGTTATTGCCTAGTATCGTTAAGTGACTCATAAAAGGTGCTTGATTGTCGAGCACCATTGAAACTTCGATAGAAGCCTCTATTGCACCAAGTAATTGCGTAGCATCATAGAGGTCTCTATCGAGGGGGGTTCAATGGATACCCCCTTGAATTAGATAAGAGATCTTTAAGATTCCGCTGTCCTTAGACACCTTCTAACTTTTTTTATTCCTTAAGAGCCCTTAGTTTCGATACCAGCCTTAAACGATACTTTAGTATTTTGACCTGTTCAAATGCTGTTTAAAAATGTAGCCGAAGCCTATTCATAAAATGCTTCAGCTAAAGAGAAGCTAAAGGGCTCTGCGGAGCCTGGGTTGAAGAACTGATTTATTCACAAACTCATTGTGTCTTTTTTTTTCTTTTTTTTTCTTCAAAGCTGGTTTGTTATTACGACTACTCCAAACAACTCAGTGTAGGATCAAGCTGCGTGAGGGCGATACAGCTACGCGACGCACACTCCTCTACCTTTTCCGTGAAGTTTCAATTTCCTCTAAATCCTTTCTTATGACCTCTTACCACCCTATTAGAGGGCGACCAGCTTTTCCTTAGGCTCCAGATAAACCGCCAAAATGAACAATCTTTAGCGATCTTTCATTCTTCTTCTGTAAACGTGTCCTAGCTATATTAACCTTTATTTTATTATAGCCCTAGAGAGTGGGGTAGAACCACATTTTTCGTACTGCTTGTTATTTGACATACGTTCAGTCAAACAGGTACCTAAGACTATCCGTAGACAATTCCTGTGGAATATATTTAACAAATCTTCCTCTGCCCTCTGAAGAGCCCATTTTTCAGGACCATATTTGACCAATTTCATTACCGTAGCTTCAAATATTCTATTCTTGGTTCGCAGATTTATCGTTTTATTCTTCCAAACATTTTTAAACTGAGGAAAAGCACCCTAGGCCTCGGCTATTCTACTTTTAACATCTTCACTACATTCACCGTCTTTACTAATAATACTGCCTAGGTAAGTTAAGCTATCCACTTGGTTAATCATCTCGCTACCCAACATCGCCTCTTCACCTTCATTTATTCCTCGTTTAAATGACTTTGTCTTTTTAGCATTAATTTTCAAACTATTCTTGCACTCCCAAAACCTCCAAAAATTCATTCATTATGCTAATAATTTTATATAGGACGCTCGAATTATCTGCCTGTGAAGCAATAATTTTTGTCCGTTTTAAGTTTCAACTTTGCTCTTTACTTCCCTAGGAAAAACTTTGTTTTTTTAGATTAATTGAAGTCAAGGAGGTTTTTACCTTCCCATTTGAATCCATGCTCTCCCATAGCCTTTGCTGTGTTCATTAGGACAAAGTCTATCAAAATAATCCATATAAACGGGTGTAGGACATAACACTGCTTTCTCCTGATTCAACATCAGCCCATCTACTAATCTCACTTCCTATCTTAACCTTAGCAATATGGTTATCGTACATTGTCTGAAGTTGTTTCTATTAGTAGAAAAAACGTAAAAAATCATATGATCAAATTCTATTTTATTTTTCAAATTATTAATATATTTGATATATCAAATTATATGAACTAAATATTTTTACGTTTTAGTATCTTCTTTTTTTCTTTTTTTTACGTCAATTTCTGTTACAAAAGTTTTGTATTTTCAAGATCATAACGTTAAGATGAGTAAGCTTGTCTTAGACGCCCTCAATCGTGGATCAGCTTGGGAACATGATGAAAGCGATGTTAGCGTGCCCCTGAAAGAACAGAGGCAGACTAGAAGAAGGAAAAGGCTAAATATTGAGGAAGCACAAATTGAGGTTGAAGAAGGAAGAACTGATGTAGAGCAAGCTGTTGTCCAAGAATTTTCAGGTTCTACTAGCATAATAAATGATGTAGCTGATAACCTCAACAATGGTGTGCTAGACTCTCAACCTGTGTCTATCGATCCTTCGACGACTACAGGTATCTTTCTCTGTTGCTTTTTCAATTTCTATTTCATTTTCTTCTATTCTCATTACACTTTATTTCTTAATCGTTCTGATCTTAAATATTTTATATTACTTTATTCTTATATCTATATTTTTTACCCTTTTTTTCTGTTGCAAACCTGTTCTATATTGGCACAACAAAAGCCCCGTATGCCCAGACTATTGAGTTTTATACATATCGAAAATTAACCGTTCTGAGGCTTGACTGACTCGTACGTCCATAGCATAGACAGCTGGAGTTGAGAAGCTAAAAAAAAGAAAAAAAATCCGTGGTGCTAGTTTTATTTCAATAAGCCATTAAAGCCATTTGGTATATGTTGAAGTGCTTGAGACTGACCTGATTCTTGTAATCTGTTATGGACCTAACCACTCTGGCTTCTTAAAAAAGAGACGTACTTCTTAGTTGGCAAAAATAATTTATAAACTTTTTTTTATAAATGTTACCGTGACTGTTCGAAATTCGTGAATATCGACATTCACGAATGTCGACATTCACCAGTGAAAGTCCGAAAAATCTTTTTTGTCCTTGGAGTTTTGTCAGCGTTGTCAGTCAACCTTTTCAATTTAATGCAAGATTTGATGATGACAGGTTAGATTAAGTTGGGTTAGGTTAGATTAGGTTTTTAATCCATTTTTGATATATGTAACCAAATCTAACCTAATCTAACCTAAACTAACATAATATAAACTAATCTAACTCCAACTTTAACCATCATAGCTTGCATAAGACTGAAAAAGCTGACTGGCAAAACTAATTGAATCCAAGCAGGGAAAAAGAAATTTCGGACATTCACCGGTGAATGTCGACATTAACCAGTTTTTGGACATTCACGGTAAAATAAATACAGTATTATAAACAGTAATAAAACGTCTTATTCGTCAAAAAAGTAACTTAATCGTCAAAAAATCAGAAAATTAACTCGGGAGTCAGAGTTAAAACACCGTTGGAATGATGAAAGTTGCACATTTGTGTTCACTCAACCAACTTGTCCTATTTAGAAAGTTCATTAAATTAAGTGGGCTATTGACAGAATATTTAAGGAATAAGGTCTATTTAAACAATAGAAACACAGAGAAACAGAGTGTATTTGTAAAAAATCTTGTGACTTAAAAGCTTTTTCGTCCTTTTTGTTGGTTTAAATTTCACCAATCAAGTAGAAACTTTCTGTTGTTTTTACTGGCCTAAAATTTCACTCAGGAACAAATCAGGTTATAAAAAGGCGGGGTTAAATGGTTAAATTTCTAGTATACGCTTAAGAAATAAACTGACTGGCTTGCAAAAATATGTCAAATACCTAAACCAGTTAATTTAGACCACACCTTTTACGAATAATTATAGAAAGTAATCTTACTTTTTCTCCTTGGTAGAAAATGAAGAGATCTGAAAGTAAAGTAAAGGCAGATTTTAAATGTAATGCTTAGAAGGAAAGTAGAACGCAAATAATTGCTATAGAACATCTGTTTTAGCATAGTCTTGCCCAATTTCTAATCTTTTTTTCTATTTTATGGCAATAGCAGATTTTGATAAATACCTTTTTTTGATAGTTTAATTTTTCTTAAAAATCAAAACAGCCAACACCCCTTCCCGCACTCTCAGTTTTTGAAAACAGTTTTTTTTTTACATAGAGTGGTAATTAGCTGACCAGGAGTTAGTTAGACTCAAAACAAGAATGCTGGTTTAGAAAACTCTTCAATGATAAAAGAGGTATATTACCCCCTCTCCTCTCCCCCTGTGAAACTACTTTTTGGTAACTAAGGACTCATAGCATGCACGGACATGTTACTTTATTTTAGAAAAAGAATTGACTCTTGGCTGACTCTTGGAATTTTGTACATAAATTTGGTAATCGTGTTAGATACGTCTACTGCTTTGCAAGTATTTTACTTTGCACAGCAGCTTTGTAAGTATTTTACTTCGCAAAGCAGCTTTGCAAGTATTTTACTTTGCAAAGCAGCTTTGCAAGTATTTTACTTTGCAAAGCAGCTTTACAAGTATTTTACTTTGCAAAGCAGCTTTGCAAGTATTTTACTTTGCAAAGCAGCTTTGCAAGTATTTTACTTTGCAAAGCAGCTTTGCAAGTATTTTACTTTGCAAAGCAGCTTTGCAAGTATTTTATATGTATTGTAGAGAAAGAGGACGCTGCAAATTCCTTCACTTGGCTAAAACATTCTACATATAAATAACTTCTTGGCTATTTTATGATCTCTGGATTTTGACCATTTCAGAAATGCAATATTTAAAAAAAAATCTGATAGCAAGTATTTTAATTCTTTATGGCTTGCTAAAAACTAAGAAATAATTTACGAATTTGTTTATATTTCAATAGTCTTTCACTTCATTGTTATATTAATCCATGGATCATTTCCCTTCACATTTTTAATTTGAAGAAAAGTATGAAACTAGAAAAACACTCCCGTGAAACAATTATATAAAACGTTTTTTCTTACTTTCCAATTCATTATCCTAAAGTATTTTTAAACTTTAGGCTCTCAAATTCATTTTTTGTTTCTAGTTTTAGATAACCATTTATTTTGGCTTTGGAAATTAATCCTTATATACGAGCAATTCTTTATGGCTTGCTAAAAACTAAGAAATAATTTACGAATTTGTTTATATTTCAATAGTCTTTCACTTCATTGTCAAAATTAAATCCTTCCCCTCATAAATTTTGACTCCATAAATTTTACATTGTTGTTCTGAGAAGATTTGTCATTGACTTGAGTTTTTTTTAGTCCTTCAAAGGGGGCTCATTCGATTGGAAATCGAGAGTTCTAGTGCCTTTTTTAGTAGTCAAAAATGATTGGAGGGAAACTAGCCCCCCCACGCCGATCATTCCCCCAAACACATCCAATCAAAATTTTGAGACATCCATTTTGTTCAGCATTCTTGATTTCCAAATAGAAAATATGTTTTTGAGGAGGACACTCCCCCACAACCCTCAGGACAAGGATTTTAAGTTATACCCTGGGGGTATGTAAGGTTTTATAAAAGGCGTTGTCGTAGAAACTTCAAAACAGGCTCTTTCGATTGGAAATTCAAAGGGCTAGGGCTGTTTTTAATAGTCGAAGGTGATTGGAGGGCAACTAGCCCTCCCCCCACGCCCATCATTTCACCAAACACATCCAATCAAAATTTTGAGATAGCCATTTTGTTCAGCGTAGTTGAATTCCACATAGAAACTATGTTTTTGAGGAGGACACTCCCCACAACCCTCAGGGCAAGGGTTTTAAGTTATGCCCGGGGGCATATAAGACTTTTATAGAAGGCGTTGTCGTAGAATCTTCAAAAAAGGCTCATTCGATTAACAATTCAAAGGGCTAGTGCCCTTTTTAATAGTCGAAAGTGATTGGAGGGCAACTAGCCCCCCCACGCCCATCATTCCCCTAAACAGATCCAATCAAAATTTTCAGATATCCATTTTGTTCAACGTAGTTGATTGCCAGATAGAAAATATGTTTTTGAGGAGGATACTCCCCTACAAGCCTTAGGGCAAGGGTTTTAAGTTGTGCCCTGGTGATATATAATGTTTTGATAGAAGGCGTTGTCGCAGAAACTTCGAAAAAGGCTCATTCGATTGGAAATTCAGAGAGCTAATGACCTGTATAATAGTCGGAAGTGATTGGAGGGCAACTAGCCGCCTCACCCCACGCCCATTATTCCCCCACACACATCAGATAGAAACCTTTAGTGCTCCATATTGTAAAACGTTGTGGTTTTCATGATTTAAATTATCCTTGAT
Source organism: Artemia sp. Qi Xiang Cuo (assembly GCF_049724085.1). NCBI lineage: Eukaryota > Metazoa > Arthropoda > Branchiopoda > Anostraca > Artemiidae > Artemia > Artemia sp. Qi Xiang Cuo. The sequence continues at coordinate 52,583,460 of NC_142811.1, forward strand.
CGTAGCCATCCCCCACTACGCTTGGGACCAAGGCTCTAAGACATACAACGGTCATATATACCACTTCCGTAAGGAAACACTGTCATAGAAAATTTATAACAGGCTCATTAGATGGGAAATTCAAAGGGATAGTGCCCTTTTTAACAGTCGAAAGTAATTTGAGGGCAACTAACCCCCCTCTCACGCCACCTTTTCCCCAAACACATCCAATAAAAATTTTGAGACAGCCATTTTATTAAACGTAGATTTAAGCTCTGGAAATTAGGTCTTTGAGGATGACAACTCCTCCACAGCCCTCGGGGCAAGGTTTATAATTTAAGGATTCTCCGAATCCTTAAAAGATTCGCCATTATTTCTTATGGAAGGGATGCTCGTATAAACTTTAGAGAGGGCTCATTTGATTGGAAATTGAATGTGCTTGTTCACTTTTTAAGAGTCAAAAGAGATTGTAGGGCAACTATTCCCCCTCCTCCACTCCCTAAATGCATAAGATAAAAATTGTGAGATGATCATTTTGTTAAAATATTTCAAAGTTCTGATAACAAAAAACTCCGGTGTCGACACAGCCCACCAGGACCCGGGGGTAGGCGTTGTAAGTTATGCCCTGAGGCATATAAACAATCATTAAATAAACAATCAATGCAAACAAACATACAATAGATATTAATGTAAATTAAGAAATCAATTTAGTGCTGATATTAATGTAAATTAATAAATAAATTTCTGCTGGGTGGAATTTAACGAGGATCAGCAGGAAAAGAAAATGTTCTTTGAGGGGGGAAGAATTTCCAAGGGGTGGGTTTTCCAAATGTGAATTATTCAAGGAGGGGACGACTAAACCCATTCGATAATATTCTAAATTTTACATCTGATAGTAACGGGAATAAAGAATCAACGGAAATGTCAGAGATAGCACTTCAGGCTCCGTTAGACGATTTTGTTCGTGTCTTTTAAAAAAAGAAAATTTTCAAAAGACAGATTATTTTCATTTGTATTACTTTCTCTGTGGCTGCTCAGTTATGCATGTGAGGGGGGAGACTTCCTCCCACCCCTGTCTACGCTAAGGTTTCAGTTTTTATCTCAAGGCTTAAAAATGAGCGCAATGCGATAAAAGTATACCTCAAAATAAAATATATAGAATAATACATGCACATAACACGGAACAACTAATCACAATTGCATATTATGAGTTGAGGCTCACCCAAATGATGGCCCAGGGGGCTCACCATTCCACAATATATCATATCAATCCCGCAATAATTGAAAATATAAAGCGTTTCTGAGTATTTGATCGTCTTCCACAATAAAAGTGGTCCAATAGTTTACGGCCCAATGAGTCTTTGTAATCTCTTAAATCATGGACTGAGGAGATAAGTGAAGTTCCACCCCGTATTGGATGAGTCTCCGACCTCACCCTCCCCCTCTCCTACTGTCTACGCTAAAGTTTTCTTCTTTGTGCCAAGTACGCCACCCCACCCCAAAGATTTTAAAAAAGGTAGTTTTGTATGGGAAGAACACATATTATATCTATTATAAATTATCCAATTACAAGGTTAAAATACATACTCTGTGATAGATGCAAAATTGCTTTGGAACACAAAATCCTATTAAGGTCAATTCCAAACAGTCGTGATCCCTTTGTGTCAGCAAGTGAAATGGTCTAAACCCCCTTATTGGTCCTTAAGTTACGCAAGCTGTCTATTGTCCATATATAAGGTTTTTATAAAAGAGGTAATCGTATAGACTTTGAAAAAATCCTCATTCGATTTAAATTGAAAGTTATAGATCCGTTTTTTAAATTCAAGAATAATCGGACAGTAAGAAACCTCCCCCCCCCCCCCATGCCATAAAAACTTGAAACTTTTTGCAATCAAAAACGAACAAAATTTAATTAAAAAAACTTTCTGAACAATAAGTTTTTCAAAGAAAAGTAAAGGCCAGTAAAAGCTCAGGAGATACAAATACATGTTAAAATTCAAACTCGAAACGACCAGAAATTACTATTAAAGAATAAATGAAACCGAAAACGAACAGAAATTAAATAAACAATCATCGCAAAAACATACAACAAGAAATAATATAAATGAATAAATAGATCTTAAAGCGAGTAATGCTTAGATTGAATATGCAAATCAAGTTTGAATCGAATAAAAATAACTACAAACAAGAGTGGGTATCGCCTCACTGTAGAAGCCTAAAACCTACTGCGTCATTGGCGCTTTACTGAAAACGAATTATATTACAAATGTTTTCTTTTGTACTTAATATTGAAAATAAATATTAAAATTACAGTAAAATTTTGAACTGATGAGCTTTCAGCAATTAGTATAATTATAAATCGAACACCTAACGTACCTAACGATTTTAGGAAAACCCGAATTAAGCCACTTCATAAAAAAGGTGATAAAAGTGAGTGTGGTAATTATCGAGGCATTAGTCTGGTCTCTGTAGGTAGTAAATTACTTAGCAATATGATACTTTTTAGACTGAGAGATGCCGTAGACAAAGTATTAAGAGAAGAATAGTGCGGTTTTAGAAAAGGTAGAGCATGTGTTGACCGAATTTTCACTCTTAGGCTAACAATTGAAAAGTGCCTGAGTTGTCAAACACCTTTGGTCCTCAATTTTATAGATTATAAGCAAGCGTTCGATTCTGTTGATAGAAGAGCTTTAGTAAAGATTCTATCCCTGTATGGTATACCAGACAAATACATTAAAGTTATTTGTGGTATGTACGAGAATAACAATGCTGCGGTTAAGGTAGGAAATGAGGTTAGCAGCTGGTTTTGTATTAAGTCAGGAGTTAAGCAGGGTTGTGTTCTATCTCCGTTTATATGGGTTATTTTGATGGACTTTGTCTTAAGGAGCACAGGAAATACAATGGAAAACCACGGACTGGAATGGGAAAGGATAAGTTTTCTTAGCTTGGATTGTGCTGACTATCTAAGAATATTAGAGTAAAGTGTAATCAGAATAAATAAAATTTTAGAGGTTTTGTGAGTTCAGGGTGCAAAATTACGTTTTAACATTAATGTTAGGAAGACTAAGTCACTAAGGCTAGGAATAAGTGAAGATGAAAAAGGTGACGTTGGGTAATGAACAGATTGATCAAGTGGACAGCATCATTTACCTTGGTAGTATTATTAGTAAAGACGGTGGGAGCAGTGAGGGTGTGAACAGTAGAATAACTAAGGCTCAAGGTGTTTTTTCACAATTAAAAAAGTTTGGAAGAATAAAAGTATAAGTCTGCAAACCAAGATTAGAATATTAGACACTACAGTGATGACAGTGGTCAAATTCGGCTATGAAGCATGGGTACTCAGAAAAACTGATGAAGATTTGCTAGATGTTTTCCAGAGAAATTGCTTAAGGATTGTTCTGGGTACCCGGCTGACTGACCGTATTTCAAATAATAGGCTATACGAAAAATGTGGTTCAATACCGCTCTCTGGGGCTATAATGATAGAAAGGTTGAGATGGCTGGGGCACGTTGTGCGGATGAAGGATGGCAGATTGCCTAAGATTGTTCTTTTCAGCCAACCGTCTGGGGCTAAGTGGAAAGCAGGTCGTCTTCTTCTGGGGTGGGAGTACGTCATAAAGAAGGATTTAAAGGTGATGGGAACTTCGTGGGCGGGTGTAAAAAGGGAAGCTTTAATTAGATTAGGACGGAGGAGGAGCGTGCGTAGCTGTGTTGGCCTCAAGTGGCTGCGGTGAGTTGTTAGTAGTAGTATTAGTGTAGTAGTAGTATAAATCAAATATTCAGTTTAATTTATTAGTTATTTCCAAGATTGGTTAAGACAATTATAGTTTCACTACAAACAAAATTTGGATACTGTCCCCTTCTTTAACTGTAAAAACCTAAAGCCTTCTGCGTCATTGGCGCTTCACTGAAAACGAATTACTCGTATATTACAAATTTATTCTTTTCTATTACAGCATTGAAAATGAAAATAAAAATTACAGTGAAAAAAAAATCTTGAACTAACAGATCTTTCAACAATTAATATCATATACATCTAATATTCAATTTGATTTTGTTTATACTTTCCAAGACTCATTTAGTTTTCAGTAAGGTGCCAATGACGCAGTAGGTTTTAGGCTTCTACAGTGAGGCGATACCCAAACTCTTGTTTGTAGTTATTTTTATTCGATCAAACTTGATTTGCATATTCAATTAAAGTTTCACTCGTTTTAAGATTTATTTATTCAGTTACATTAATATTTATCGTATGTTTGTTCGCATTCATTGTTTATTTAATTTTTGTTCGTTTTAAGTTTCATTTATACTTCAATAGCAAAATATTTTTTGTTTTGTTTTAAGCTTGATTTTCATATTCAATCTAAGCATTACTCGCTTTAAGATCTATTTATTCATTTATTTTATTACTTGTTGTCAGTCTATTAAATTAAACTGAATATTTGATGTATAATGATATTAATTGCTGAAAGCTCATCAGTTCAAAATGTAACTATAATTTTAATATTTATTTTATTTTCAATATTAAGTACAAAAGAAAATATTTGTCATAAAATTGGTTTTCAGTAAAGTGTCATTGACGCAGTAGGTTTTAGACTTTTACAGTGAGAGAAAGAGGTCATACCCAAACTCTTGTTTGTGGGGATTTTTTTCGTTTCAAGCTTGATTTTTATATTCAATTTAAGTTTCATTCGTTTTAAGATTTATTTATTTATTTACATTAATATCTATTTTAGTTTTGTTTGTACTGATTGTTTATTTAATTTCTGTTCGTTTTAAGTTTCATTTATACTTCAGTAGGAAAATATTTTTTTTCATTTCAAGCTTGATTTTCGTATTCAATCTAAGTATTACTCGCTTTAAGATCTATTTATTCACTTATATTATTACTTATTGTATGTTTTTGCTATGATTGTTTATTTAATTTCTGTTCGTTTTGGGCTTCATTTATTCTTTAATAGTAATTTCTGGTCGTTTTGAGTTTGTATATTTACAGGTATTTGTATGTGCTGAGGTTAAGTTTAAAAATGTCTTTACTTTTCTTTGAAAAACTTATTTTTTGGAAAGTTTTTTTTTAATTAATTAAAATAAATAACAGAGTTAAACTCAAAACTAGCCTAAATTTAATATGAGTAGGGTTCTAATCCCCTATGCTTTCTAAAAGCCAGAATATAATTTGAACTTTACTGAATAAAAATATTTTAAATGTTTTCATTTTTATAACTTCAAGAAACCAAAAATTAATTAAGATTTTAAGGAATAAATATTAGCATATGTATGTTGAACTGACAATCCACATTTTTTCAGTAAATTTTTATTTGATTTTTTTTTTCATTGAAGCACAAATTACATTCTGGCTTTTAGAAAGCATAGGGGCTTAGAACCCTACTCATATTAATTTCTGCTTGTTTTCAGTTTGACTGTGCTATTTATTTTAATTTCTGTATGTTTTGGATTTGATTTGATATCGTTTTATGGTAGTTGTCTGCTTTTTAGATCATTTGATTCTGTTTTTGATCATTTTTGTTTAAATGAAATTATTTAATTTTTTTTAAAACCTTATTTTGTCGAAAAGTTTTTAAAATTAATAGCACGTAAGAAAAATGACTATTGAATGCCTTGTTGTTTACACAAAGAGGTGACATCAAGACCAGAGGAGTAACTGAGATTTTTCATAGGTCAGATATGCAACAATGGAGCACTTCTTTTATTTTTTCGTTTACTAAACTATAAAGTAAGAAGCTACATTAAGACTAAAAACGAATACAACATACTCTATATATGACGAAGCAAACCTCTACTTATTGCCTCGCTGTTTACGCTAAGAGGTGCAACCAAGACCAGAGGAGTTTTTGTGATTTTTCATATGCCAGAGTTTATTTTTCTTAATGGTATTCTAATCATAGGCATCGCAATAGCGCTTGCCTAAGTAAAGAACGATGTTGGCACAATGTATTATTTTTGGTTTCTTTCTTTCTTTTTTTCTTTTAGACCAAGGCACTTCGTATCGAATGAGTTGTCGTAGAAACTCCGAAAAGACCTCAGTCGATTGGAAATTGGAAGGGCATCTGCCCTTTTTAATAGCCGAAAGTGATTAGAAGACAACTAATACTCCTTCCACGCCCACCATTTCCCCAAACATATCTAATGAAAATTGTGAGATAACAATTTTGTTCAACGCAGTTGCAAAATAGGGAAATTATGTCTTTGAGGAGGGCACTCCCCCCAGAGCCCTTAGGGTAAGGGTTATAAGTTATGACCTGGGGGCATAAAAGGTTTTTGTAGAAAGTGTTGTCATAGAAACTTCAAAAAGAGGTCATTCCATTGGAAATTCAAAGGGCTAGTGCCCCTTTTAATAGTCGTGAGTGATAGGAGGGCAACTAGCCCCCCTCTCATGCCCACGATTTCCCGAACACATGGAATCAAAATTTTAAAGTAAGCATTTTGTTCAACGTAGTCGAAAGTTCTGGAAATTAGTTCTTTGAGGATGATAATCCCCTCAGAGCCCTCAGGGCAAGGGTTGTAAGTTAAGCTTTGGGGGCATATAAGGTTTGAAAAGAAAACTTTGTCGCAAAAAACTTCAAAAAGGGCTCATTTGATTAAAAATTGAAAGGGTTAGTGCCCTTTTTAATGCTCGAAAGTGATTGGAGAGCGACAAACCCCCCTCTCACGCCCAAAATTTCCATAAACTCATCCAGTCAAAATTTTAGATAGCCATTATGTTCAACGTAGTTGAATGTTCTGGAAATTGTGTCTTTGGGAACAAACCCCCCAAACTTCATAGCAAAGGTTGTAAGTTATGCCCTGTGGGTATGTAAGTTTTTTTTTAGATATCGTTGTCATAGAAACTTCAAAAAGGGCTCATTAAATTGGAATTGAAAGGGCTACTGCCCTTTTTCATAGCCGAAAATGATTGGAGAGCAACTAACCCCCCGCCCCCCTCATACCCCCATTTCCCCAAACATATCTAATCAAAATTTTGAGATAGCCATTTTGTTCAACGTAGTTTAAAGTTCTGGAAATAAGGGCTTTGAGGATGACCACCCCCCCTCCCCTGCAACCATCTGGTCAAAGGTTGTAAGTTATGCTCTGGGGGATTATAAGGTTTTATAAAAAGCGTTGTCGTAGAAACTTCAAAAAGGGCTAATTCGATTGGAAACTGAAAGGGCTAGTGCCCTTTTTAATAATCTCGAAACTGATTAGAAGGTAAATAACCCCCCTCTGACGCCCAATATTTCCCCAAACACATCCAATCAAATTTTGAGATAACTATTTTGTTCAACGTAGTTGAAAGTTCTGGAAATTCTGTCGTTGAAGATGGCAAACCCCCCACATCCCGCAGGTCAAGGGTTGTAAGTTATGCCCTGGGGGCATATAAGGTTTATATAGATAGAGTTGTCGTAGAAACTTCAAAAATTGAAATGGCTACTGCCCTTTTTAAAAGTAGAAAGTGATTGGAGGGCAACTAACCCCCCTCTCACGCCCACCATTTCCCCAAACACATCCCATCAAACTTTCGAGATAGCTAATATTTTGTTCAATGTAGTTGAAAGTTCTGGAAATTAGGTCTTTGAGAATGATAACCCCCCTACCCCACAGCCCTCAGGGTAAGGGTTGTAAGTTATGCCCTAGGGACATATAAGGTTTTTATAGAATGGGTTCTCGTTGTTTAAACTAAGAACTAAAACCAAGACCGGAGAAGTTTTGGAAATTTTTCATAGGTCTGAGATGCAACATTGGAATACTTCTTTTATTTTCTCATTTTTACCACTATAAAGTAAGGAGCTACATTAAGACTAAAAATGAACAGAAGTTGGTCCGATTATGAGGAAGAAAACCTCTACTTATTGCCTCGTTGTTTACGCTAAGAGGTGGTACCAAGACCAGAGGAGTTTTGTAAGATTTCAAACAGGCTAAAGATGCAACATCGAGACACTTCTTTTACTTTTTCGTTTATTCAACTACACAGTAGGAAACTACATTAAGACTAAAAATGAAAAGAAGTTCGTCCGTAATGAGGAAGCAAACCTCCACTTATTGCCTCACCGTTTACTCTAAGAGATGAAACCAAGACCAGAGGATTTTTTTAGATTTTTCATAGGTCAGAGATGCAGCAATGGGATACTTCTTTAGTTTTTTTATTCAGTTTTTTTGTTCACTTTAGTATTTTTACTTCTTTAGTTTCGTTTATTCAACAATAAGATAAGGAACTACATTAAGACTAAAAACGAACAAAAGTTGTTCCGTATAAGAGGAAGCAAGGCTCTACATATTGCCTCGCTGTTTACGCTAAAAGGTGAACCTAAGACCAGAGGAGTTTTTTGAGATTTTTCATAGGTCAGAAATGCAACAACGGGACTCTTCTTTTGTCTTTTTGTTTATTAACCTGTAAAGTATGGAGCTACATTAAGACTAAAAACGAACAAAAGTTTTTCCGTATATGAGGAAGCAAACCTCTACTTATCACATATGCCGTACCGTATCGTTATCTTAGCTTCTGGTGATAAGAACATTTTTAAACCATAATGTCTGGATGTTTACACTAAGAGGTGAAACCAAGACCAGAGGAGTTTTTGAGATTTTTCATAGGTGAGAGTTTTTTCTTAATGACATTCTAATACCATGGGAGTTTTTTGAGATTTTTTACAAGCCAGAGTTTTTTTTCTTAATGACATACTCTTAGCACGGAAAAGAAATACTATTGAATGCCTAGCTGTTTACGCTAAGAGGTGAAACCAAGATCAGAGGAGATTTTTGAGAGTCTTCAAAGGCCAGAGTTTATTTTTCTTAATGAAATTCTAAAAATATGGAAAAAGAACAACTATTGAATGCCACGCAACCAAGACGAGAAAAGTTTTTGTGATTTTTCGTAGGTCAGAATTTTTTCTTAGTGGCATTCTTATACCATGGGAAAGAACGACTATTAAATGCCTAGCTGTTTACGCAAAAAAGGTGACACTAAGACTAGAGAAGCTATTAAGTTTTTTATATGTCAGAGGCGCAACAATGGAACAATTCTTTTATTTTTCGTTTATTAAGCTATAAAGTAAGGAGCTACGTTAAGACTAAAAAAGAACAGAAGTTATTCCATATAGGAGGAAGGAAACCACTACTTATTGCCTCGTTGTTTCCGCTAAGAGATGCAACCAAGACCAGAGGATTTTTTTTGTGATTTTTCATCGGCCAGTTTATTTTTCTTAATGACATTCTAATAGCATGGAAAAGAACGACTGTTGAAGGCCTAGCAGTTTACGCTAAGAATAGTCGTTCTTTCCCATAGTATTAGAATGTCATTAAGAAAAAAACTCTCACCAATGAAAAGTCTCAAAAAACACCTCTGATATTCGTTTCACCTCTTAGCGTAAACAGCTAACGATTCAATTGTCATTCTTTCCCATGGTATTAGAATGTCATTAAGAAAAAACTCTCACCTATGAAAAATCTCAAAAACTCCTCTGGTCTTGGTTTCACCTCTTAGTGTAAACAACAAGGCATTATGGTTAAAAAATTGTAAGTTGAAAAAAATTCTAAGTTCAAAAAGAAGTCGAAGTTCTAAAAATAGTTGTGGGAAGGATGGGGGCAAAAGTTGGGGGGATTGGAGAGTCTGGTGGTGGACATGGGACCCTGGAGGGGAAAATGCGGGCCCAAACTCATGCGCAAGCCCGGTAAACCAGTGTGGTCAGAAAACCAGTGTGCTTGGGACCACTGCATTACAAAAAGGATATCTGGATGGTTGTAGTCATTACAATTTTTGGTACCGTTACAATTTGGGTATAGAAACAAGCGTAAATGACCATCAAAAGAATCACTATTCTCGATATCATTAGAGTACAAGAAACATCTCTTCCAATTGTATATTAGAATCCATTTCCATATACTGTCAATTCAAGCTCACTTCAACTATTGAACAAAACAGAAGCTCAGGACTTGGCAAACGAAGCTCAGATAATAAATTTCAGATATTTCATTTATGGCATAGGCCTCTTATTGTACAGCGACAATATTTTTGGCCTATTTCCAGGAAACGTTCTATAAATTTGACAAGCAGTTTATCGAGATAGGGCTGTCACAGGACGCATTAAGCCTATAGGAGGAGTTAGTTACTCGAATAGTACATCGGGATAGGGCTGTCACAGGACGTATTAAGCCTATAGGAGGGGTTAGTAACTCCAATCGTACAACGGGGTGGGTTATCACAGGAAGTATTACAGGGATACTACTTCTGCGTCACCATGCAATGCAACCCATTCCTGGTAAAAGGTTTGTAACTCATGGGAAGTTTCCACACACACAGGGTGGGCCCGCCCCCACCTGCGTTAATAGCCCCAGAGCAAGAGTACCCCAGTTCCTATCATGGGTACCCTAGGGACTAAATCCCTCCTTGGTCCACACCTCTTATGGAGATCAGTGGGGTGTTCCCCTACCCGCCACCTAGGGACACACTGATTGGCCTGGCGGAGGCCCCTTGCTGAGAAGTAGACTCAGGGTAGTACTCGCTACAGAAGCAGTAGTCTTAGTGGTACTAGTGGTAGCAGCAGTATTAGTACTTGTAGTCGTAGTAGCAGTAGCGTGCAAATATAGCCTTTTTGGTCAATAGATTATCTCCTTTATCATTTCCTGAAAGCTCCAAATTAATCTACTCAGTAATTCCTGAGTTACGCCCTTTTGACTACTCATATGGACATAACGTGTTCTAATTTAGTTCAACACCCTCCTCAACAGTCCCCTCAACGGCTCAACTGAATACCCTTCTTCTTTTTGAAAAGTAAAGGTCAAACTTACCCCCTTTCTAAAAAACATATACTATATGTAAACAATGGACGAATTGCCTAACTTATAGCCCTTGCCTTGAGGGTTTTAGAAGGGTTGACAAACCCAAAGATATAATTACTTGACCTTTCAGCAATGCTGAATAAAATAGGCTTCTCAGAACTTTGATTGGATGTGTTTTGGGAAATGAAGGGCGTGGGGGAGGGAGGCTGGTTGCCTTCCAATCAGTTTCGACCCTTAAAAAGGGCAGTAGAACTTTTCAATTTTAATAAAAACCTTATATGTCCCTGAGGCATAACTTTGGGATGGGACTGGATGCCCTCCGATCATTTTTAATTCTCAAAAAGTGCACAAGAACTTTCAATTTCCAATCGAATGAGTTTCTTCCAAAGTTTGTACGACAACTCCTTCTATACGAAGCACCGGCAGATCCAGGGGGCGATCGCCCCCTCCCCCTAGACGGACTGTCATTCTTTTGCTTTTTTTTACTGCACTTGCGGATGTCTGCGTTAACGCATGTTCTAACTACTGTAACTGAACTCTAAAACCCTTTTACATTACGTTCATTCCACAGCTTTTCCTCCACTTCCGGTTCCTCCTCGAGTATTTGTCACCTCATAGCAAAGCAACAGCATACCCGGTAAATCTTAGCAAGTTCTCGCCAGTCATCTTCCTGTTCGAGACGCAACGCAACCGGTCCTGACTGTTCTGAAATGTCAAAACAAACATTTCGTTCCAGTGTATAGTGAAATTTGAATGTGCGTCTGTCACGAGGACTTTCGTCGTTTAAGCGATATTATTGTCGGGTAAACGCGGACAAACGACGCTTGACAGCTTTGTCATTTCAAAGTCTCACAGAACGGAAAGTGGAACTGTAACTTCAATTAGTTCTGTTGGAAGGGGCGAACATGGACAAATTCAAGACACTTTTCAATCTTCTGTTAACCCCGTAAGCGTTCAGAGTGATCATACAATAACACCCTTAACCCCTACCCTGTTTCCAGGAAATTGGGATCAACATCGGTGCATTACATGGTATTGACGACCGAATAAAGTTCGAGCTTCTGGAGAGGCCATGGAAACTGCCGATTGGATACCAAATGCTGCATTCTGTTCATTTACAGCGGGGGAAAGATGAAAAAAAGTACTTGAACGATTCTCATTTGCAGTGTTTCCACTAGCGTGTATATTCTGCCGCCCAGAAGGGCCTTTTTTGCAAATACTCCCCTCTTTTTCTAACTGGGGCTAGCGGGGGTTCAAACAGACAGGTTGCCCTACAAAAGCTGGTCATAAATCCTGTCACAAAATGTGCTAAGTTACTGGGAAAAGATGGAGACCTGACAGTACATGAGAGTTCCCAGTACCATCGTGACGCAATAGAAGCTGGAAAGTCGTTTCTAAGAGCCTACCATTCTCTGCACGAATCTGTAAATAATAGTGTTAACGAACAGTGAATGAAGCAAGTAACAGAAAACAGAGAGAGGCTTAAGCCGATTCTGGAATCAATCATATTTCTAGGAAGGCAGAATATTCCACTGAGGGGCCATCGGGATGATGGCAGCTTAAACTTGGATGACATGCCACTTTCCAACGAAGGAAATCTCCAAGAATTACTACGTTATCGTGTTGAAAGTGATGACAGTAAATTAAAGGAACAACTGAAAACATCGGAAAAAAAGGCCACCTATATAAGCAAAATAAATCAAAACCAATTGATCGAGTGTTGTGCAAAAGAAGTCATAGGTGTTATTCTAGAGAGAGTAAAGTCATGAAGGTATTACAGCCTCATTTTCGATGAGACAAAAGATGTGTCACATTGATCGCAACTTAATATAGCTCTCTGCAGTAGAGAGGGGGGCGCTATTCCGAACAGCACACCAAATATGGGCATAGAGTCCCTAGGGGAGATGGATTTCTGAGAAATTGATTGCGTAATCAAAGTGTGTCAATGACCTAAAGTCAGTCATTAATCAAATTGTTTCCGGGCAAAGTTTAATAATGTCTGACAGGTACTGTCAACATTTCTCCAGGAATAGATCCAAGTCATTAATGTCTTTGCCTCGGAAACAACTCTTTTTGTCCAACTCCAAAAGATATTAATAACCAAACGCCATGGAAATAGTTCTCCAAGAAACATCTTAGCGATGAATTGTTTTAGCGCGGGAATCAGGTTTCTTATTAATTTGAAATGCGTTAGCGCAGAGATGCCAAAAACAAAAGGAACACACTGAAATTACGTTTAGGGATTATTTGGGCGAAACTGTTTTAGACAGGTTATGGAATTATTTCGGCGAAACAGTTAGAGACATTCTAAAAGATGATTATAGAAGAGATTTTGAGGGTGAAACTCTGTGGTCGTTATAATACACAAGTTCCATTGAACAGTGTCATGAGATCCTCTACCCCAACCCCAAAGGGTTCCGATCCCCCTACCCCAACCCCAAAGGGTTCCAATCCCCCTACCCAAACCCCGAAGGAAGCCCCGGTCCTCAAAGGTCCACTGGGCTCCCAAAGGGCCCACCGGCCCTCAAGGTTCCCCCAGACCCCCCCTGGGGCCCAAAGGGCCCCATCCCCCCTTTGGCCCCCCAAAGGGGCCCCTCTCCCTCCATCTCCTCCCTCCTCCTCCCCTTCCCCTCCCCTCCTCCCCTCCCCTCCCCCTCCCCTCCTCCTCCTCCTCCCTCCTCCTCCCCCTCCCTCCTCCTCCTCCTCCTCCCGCCTCCTCCTCCCCTCCTCCACCTCCTCCCCTCCTCCCCTCCCCTTCCCTCCCCCATTATTTTTACTTTTTTTGTGCATTGAGACACAGAACGACCCCCTCCCCCCGGCCCCCCCTCCAAAGGTCTGATTTTTCAAAGTTCATTTTGAATTTCCTTCGTTGAAATGCAAGAGTTGGATTATTACAGTAGTGTTTTGTCATGGTTTACCTTGTCACAGTTACATTCTCTTAATTTTCCAAAGTTCATTTTGAATTTCTTTCGTTGAAATGCAAGAGTTGGAATATTTCAGTAGTGTTTTGTTATGGTTTACCTTGTCACAGTTACATTCTCTTAATTTTTCAAAGTTCATTTTGAATTTCTTTCGTTGAAATGCAAGAGTTGGAATATTTCAGTAGTGTTTTGTCTTGGTTTACCTTGTCACAGTTACATTTTCATGATTTTTCAAAGTTCATTTTGAATTTCTTCCTTTGAAATGCAAGAGTTGGAATATTTCATTAGTGTTTTGTCGTGGTTTACCTTGTCACAGTTACATTTTCATGATTTTTCAAAGTTCATTTTGAATTTCTTTCGTTGAAATGCTTGAGCTGGAATATTTCAGTAGTGTTTTGTTGTGGTTTACCTTGTCACAGTTACATTTTCTTGATTTTTCAAAGTTCATTTCGGTTTTCTTTCATTGAAATGCAAGAGTTGGAATATTTCAGTAGTGTTTTGCCGTGTTTTACCTTGTCACACTTACATTTGATTTATATTTCTAAGTTCATTCTGAATATCTTGCTTTGATATGCCCTAGTTTGAGTACTTCAGTAGTACTGTGTCGTGGTTTACTATGTCACAGCTACAATACAATGATTTTCAATAATTACTTTTGAATTGCTTTCGTTTTAATGAACTAGTTGAAATATTTCAGTAGTGTTATGTCGTGGTTTGCCTTGTCACAGTTAAATTATCTTGATTTTTAAAATTTAATTTAGGTTTTCTTTCATTGAAATGCAAGAGTTGGAATATTTCAGTAGTGTTTTGTCGTGGTTTACCTTGTCACAGTTACATTCTCTTGATTTTTCAAAGTTCATTTTGAATTTCTTTCATTGAAATGCAAGAGTTAGAATATTTCAGTAGCGTTTTGTCGTGGTTTACCTTGTCACAGTTAAATTCCCTTGATTTTTCAAAGTTCATTTTCGATTTCATTCGTTGAAATGCAAGAGTTGGAATATTTCAGTAGTGTTTTCTCGTGGTTTACCATGTCACAGTTACATTCCCTTGATTTTTCAAAGTTCATTTTCGATTTCATTCGTTGAAATGCAAGAGTTGGAATATTTCAGTAGTGTTCTGGTGTGGTTTACCTTGTCACAGTTACATTCTATGAATTTTTCAAGGTTCATTTTGGTTTTTTTTCATTGAAATACAAGAGTTGGAATATTTCAGTAGTGTTTTGTTGTGGTTTACCTTGTCACAGTTACATTTTCTTGTTTTTTAAAGTTCATTTTGTATTTATTTCATTGAAATTCAAGAGTTGGAATATTTCATTAGTTTTTTATCGTGGTTTTCCTTGTAAAAGTTACATCTTATTGTTTTTTCAAATTTCATTTTGTATTTCTTTCCTTGAAATGCAAGAGTTGGATTATTTCAGTAGTGTTTTGTCGTGGTTTACCTTGTCACAGTTACATTTTCTTGATTTTTCAAAGTTCCTTTCGGTTTTCTTTCATTGAAATGCAAGAGTTGGAATATTTCAGTAGTGTTTTGTCGTGGTTTTCATTGTCACAGTTACATTTTCTTGATTTTTCAAAGTTCATTTTGAATTTCTTTCATTGAAATGCAAGAGTGGGATTATTACAGTAGTGTTTTGTCGTGGTTTAATTTGTCACAGTTACATTCTCTAGATTTTTCAAAGTTCATTTTGAATTTCTTTCGTTGAAATGAAAGAGTTGGAATATTTCAGTAGCGTTTTGTAGTGGTTTACCTTGTCACAGTTACATTCTCTTGATTTTTCAAAGTTCATTTTGAATTTCTTTCATTGAAATGCAAGAGTGGGATTATTACAGTAGTGTTTTGTCTTGGTTTACCTTGTCACAGTTACATTCTCTTTATTTTTCAAAGTTCATTTTGAATTTCTTTCCTTGAAATGCAAGAGTTGGATTATTTCAGTAGTGTTTGGTCATGTTTTACCTAGTCACAGTTACATTCTCTTGATTTTTCAAAGTTAATTTTGTATTTCTTTCATTGAATTTCAATAGTTTGAATATTTCAATATTGTTTTGTCGTGGTTTACATTGTCACAGTTACATTTTAATGATTTTTCAAAGTTCTTTTGGAATTTCTTCCATTTAAATGCAGGAGTTGGAATATTTCGGTAGTGTTTTGTTGTGGTTTACCTTGTCACAGTTACATTTTCTTTATTTTTCAAAGTTCATTTGGAATTTCTTCCGTTGAAATGCAAGAGTTGGAATATTTCAGTAGTTTTTTGTCGTGGTTTTCCTTGTCACAGTTACATTTTCTTGATTTTTCAAAGTTCATTTCGGTTTTCTTTCATTGAAATGCAAGAGTTGGAATATTTCAGTAGTGTTTTGTCTTGGTTTACCTTGTCACAGTTACATTCGCTTGATTTTTAAAAGTTAATTTTTTATTTCTTTATTTGAAATGCAAGAGTTGGAATATTTCAGAAGAGTTTTGTCGTGGTTTGCCATGTCACAGTTATATTCCCTTGATTTTTCAAGGTTCATTTTGGTTTTCTTTCATTGAAATGCAAGAGTTGG
This sequence comes from Artemia sp. Qi Xiang Cuo, assembly GCF_049724085.1. Taxonomy (NCBI): domain Eukaryota; kingdom Metazoa; phylum Arthropoda; class Branchiopoda; order Anostraca; family Artemiidae; genus Artemia; species Artemia sp. Qi Xiang Cuo. The sequence continues at coordinate 52,599,670 of NC_142811.1, forward strand.
AATATTTCAGTAGTGTTTTGTCGTCGTTTACCTTGTCACAGTTACATTATCTTTATTTTTCAAAGTTCATTTCGGTTTTCTTTCATTGAAATGCAAGAATTGGAATATTTAAGTAGTGTTTTGTCGTGGTTTACCTTGTCACAGTTACATTCTCTTGATTTTTCAAAGTTCATTTCGGTTTTCTTTCATTGAAATGCAAGAGTTGGAATATTTCAGTAGTGTTTTATCGTGTTTTACCTTGACACAGTTACATTCGCTTGATTTTTCAAAGTTCATTTAGGATTAATTTAGTTGAAATGCAAGAGTTGGAATATTTCAGCAGTGTTTTGTCATGGTTTACTATGTCACAGTTACATTCCATTGATTTTTCAAAGTTCATTTTGAATTTCTTTCATTGAAATGCAAGAGTTGGAATATTTCAGTAGTGTTTTGTCGTGGTTTACCTTATCACAGTTACATTTTCTGGGTTTTTAAAAGTTCATTTCGGTTTTATTTCATTGAAATGCAAGAGTTGGAATATTTCTGTAATGTTTTGTCGTGGTTTACCTTGTCACCGTTACATTCTCTTGATTTTTCAAAGTTCATTTCGAATTTCTTTCATTGAAATGTAAGAGTGAGAATATGTCAGTAGTGTTTTGTCGTGGTTTACTTTGTCACAGTTACATTCCCTTGATTTTTCAAAGTTCATTTTCGATTTCCTTCGTTGAAATGCAAGAGTTGGAATATTTCAGTAGTTTTTTCTCGTGGTTTACCATGTCACAGTTACATTCCCTTGATATTTCAAAGTTCATTTTAGATTTCCTTCTTTGAAATGCAAGAGTTGGAATATTTCAGTAGTGTTCTGTTGTGGTTTACCTTGTCACAGTTACATTCTATTAATTTTTAAAAGTTTATTGTGGATTTCTTTCATTGAAATGCAAGAGTTGGAATATTTCAGTAGTTTTTTGTCGTGGTTTACCTTGTCACAGTTACATTCTCTTGATTTTTCAATGTTTATATTGGATTTCTTCCGCTGATATGCATGAGTTGGATCTTTTCAGTAGTATTTGGTTATGTTTTACCGTGTCACGGATAAATTTTCTTGATTTTTCAAAGTTCATTTTGAACTTCTTTCATTGAAATGCAAGAGTTGGAATATTTCAATAGTGTTTTTTCGTGGTTTACCTTGTCACAGTTACATTTTCTTGATTTTACAAAGTTTATTTCGGTTTTATGTCATTGAAATCCAAGAGTTAGAATATTTCAGTAGTGTTTTCTTGTGGTTTACCTTGTCACAGTTACACTTTTTTTATTTTTCAATGTTCATTTTGAATTTATTTCGTTGAAATGCAAGAGTTTGAATATGTAAGTAGTGTTTAGTTGTGGGTTACCTTGTTAAAGTTACATTCTCTCGATTTTTAAATCTTCTTTTTGAATTTCTTACATTGAAAAACATCAATTGGATTACTTTATAATCGTTCTGTTATGGTTAACCATGTCACAGTCACCATATCTTAATTTTTCAAAGTTCATTTTGTATTTTTTTTCATTGAAATGCAGGAGTTGGAATATTTCAGTAGTATTTTGTAATAGTTTATTTTTTCAAAGTTACATTCTCTTAATTTTTCAAAGTTCATTTTGAATTTCTATCGTTGAAATGCAAGAGTTGGAATATTTCAGTAGTGTTTTGTTGTAGTTTACCTTGTCAAGGTTATATTCTCTTTATTTTTCAAAGTTCATTTTGAATTTCTTTCATTGAAATGCAAGAGTTGGAATATTTCAGTAGTGTTTTGTCATGGTTTACCATGTCACAGTTGCATTTTCTTGATTTTTCAAAGTTCATTTTGAATTTCTTTCGTTGAAATGCAAGAAGTGGAATATATCAGTAGTGTTTTGTTGTGGTTTACCTTGTCACAGTTACATTTTCTTGATTTTTCAAAGTTCATTTCGGTTTTCTTTCATTGAAATACACGAGTTAGAATATTTCAGTAGTGTTTTGTCGTGGTTTACCTTGTCACAGTTACATTCACTTGATTTTTCGAAGTTCATTTTGAATTTCTATCGTTGAAATGCAAGAGTTGGAATATTTCAGTAGTGTTTTGTTGTAGTTTACCTTGTCAAGGTTACATTCTCTTGATTTTTCAAAGTTCATTTTGAATTTCTTTCATTGAAATGCAAGAGTTGGAATATTTCAGCAGTTTTTTGTCATGGTTTACCTTGTCACATTTACATTCTCTTGATTTTTCAAAGTTCATTTTGAATTTCTTTCGTTGAAATGCAAGAAGTGGAATATGTCAGTAGTGTTTTGTTGTGGTTTACCTTGTCACAGTTACATTTTATTTTTTTTTCAAAGTTCATTTTGAATTTCTATCTTTGATATGCAAGAGTTGGATTATTTCATTAGTTTTTTATAGTGGTTTACCTTATCAAGGTTACATTCTTTTGATTTTTACATGTTAATTTTGAACTTCTATCGTTGAAATGTAAGAGTTGGAATATTTCAGTAGTGTTTTGTCGTGGTTTACCTTGTCACAGTTACATTTTCTTGATTTTTCAAAGTTCATTTCGGATTTCTTTCATTGAAATGCAAGAGTTGGAATATTTCAGTATTGTTTTGTCATGGTTTACCTTGTCAAAGTTACATTTGAATGATTTTTCAATGTTCATTTTGAGTTTCTTTCTTTTAATTGCAAGAGTTGGAATATTTCAGTACCGTTTTGTCATGGTTTACCATGTCACAGTTACATTCTCTTGATTTTTCAAAGTTCATTTTGAATTTCTTTCATTGATATGCAAGAGTTGGAATAGTTCAGTAGTGTTTTGTCGTGGTTTACCTTGTCACAGTTACATTCGCTTGATTTTTCAAAGTTCATTTTGAATTTCTTTAGTTGAAATGCAAGAGTTGGAATATTTCAGAAGCGTTTTGTCGTGTTTTACCTTGTCACAGTTACATTCTCTTAATTTTTCAAAGTTCATTTTGAATTTCTTTCAGTGAAATGCAAGAGTTGGAATATTTCAGTAGTGTTTTGTCGTGGTTTACCATGTCACAGTTACATTTTCTGGATTTTTCAAAGTTCATTTAGGTTTTCTTTCATTGAAATGCAAGAGTTGGAATATTTCAGTAGTGTTTTGTCGTGGTTTACCTTGTCACAGTTACATTCTCTTGATTTTTCAAATTTCATTTCGGTTTTCTTTCATTGAAATGCAAGAGTTGGAATATTTCAGTAGTGTTTTATCGTGTTTTACCTTGACACAGTTACATTCGCTTGATTTTTCAAAGTTCATTTAGGATTTCTTTAGTTGAAATGCAAGAGTTGGAATATTCCAACTCTTGCATTTCAACGAAAGAAATTAAAAAAGAACTTTGAAAAATTAAGAGAATGTAACTGTGACAAAGTAAACTATGACAAAACACTACTGAAATATTCCAACTCCTGCATTTCAATGAAAAAAATTCAAAATGAACTTTGAAAAATCAAGAGAATGTATCTGTGACTAGGTAAACCATGACAAAACACTACTGAAATATTCCAACTCTTACATTTCAACGTAAGAAATTCAAAATGAACTTTGAAAAATTAAGATAATGTAACTGTGACAATGTAAACCACGACAGAACACTACTGAAATATTCCAACTCTTGCATTTCAACTAAAGAAATTCAAAATGAACTTTGAAAAATCAAGAAAGTGTAACTGTGACAAGGTAAACCATGACAAAACTCTACTGAAATATTCCAACTCTTACATTTCAATGAAAGAAATTCGAAATGAACTTTGAAAAATCAAGAGAATGTAACTGTGACAAGGTAAACCACAACAAAACACTACTGAAATATTCCAACTCTTGCATTTCAAAGAAAGAAATACAAAATGAACTTTGAAAAAACAAGAAAATATAACCGTGACAAGGTAAACCACAACAAAACAATACTTAAATATTCCAACTCTTGCATTTCAATGAAAGAAATCCAAAATGAACCTTGAAAAATTAATAGAATGTAACTGTGACAAGGTAAACCACAACGGAACACTACTGAAATATTCCAACTCTTGCATTTCAACGAAGGAAATCGAAAATGAACTTTGAAAAATCAAGGGATTGTAACTGTGACATGGTAAACCACGAGAAAACACTACTGAAATATTCCAACTCTTGCATTTCAACGAAGGAAATCGAAAATGAACTTTGAAAAATCAGGGGAATGTAACTGTGACAAGGTAAACCACGACAAAACGCTACTGAAATATTCTCACTCTTGCATTTCAATGAAAGAAATTCAAAATGAACTTTGAAAAATCAAGAGAATGTAACTGTGACAAGGTAAACCACGACAAAACATTACAGAAATATTCCAACTCTTGCATTTCAATGAAAGAAAACCGAAATGAACTTTGAAAAACCCAGAAAATGTAACTGTGATAAGGTAAACCACGACAAACACTACTGAAATATTCCAACTCTTGCATTTCAATGAAAGAAATTCAAAATGAACTTTGAAAAATCAATGGAGTGTAACTGTGACATGGTAAACCACGACAAAACGCTTCTAAAATATTCCAACTCTTGCATTTCAACTAAAGAAACCCAAAATAAACTTTGAAAAATCAAGCGAATGTAACTGTGACAAGGTAAACCACGACAAAACACTACTGAAATATTCCAACTCTTGCATTTCAATGAAAGAAAACCGAAATGAACTTTTAAAAATCAAGAGAATGTAACTGTGACAAGGTAAACCACGACAAAACACTACTGAAATAATCCAACTCTTGCATTTCAAAGAAAGAAAAACGAAATGAACATTGAAAAATCAAGATAATGTAACTCTGAAAAAGTAAACTACGACAAAACTCTACTGAAATAGTCAAACTCTTACGTTTCATTAAAATAAATTCAAAATTAACTATCGAAAATCAATGGAATGTAGCTGTGGAAAAGTAAAAAACGACAAAATACTACTGAAATATTACAACTCTTTCATGTCAAAGCTAGAACTCCAATATAAACTTTGTAAAATCATGAGAATGTAACTGTGACTAGGTAAAACACGACAAAACACTACTGAAATATTCCAACTCTTGCTTTTCAATGAAAGAAAACCGAAATGAACTTTGAAAAATCAAGAAAATGTAACTGTGACAAGGTAAACCACAACAAAACACTACTGAAATATTCCAGGTCTTGCATTTCAACGAAAGAAATTCAAAATGAACTTTGAAAAATCATGAAAATGTAACTGTGACAAGGTAAACCACGACAAAACACTACTGAAATATTCCAACTCTTGCATTTCAATGGAAGAAATTCCAAATGAACTTTGAAAAATCATGAAAATGTAAGTGTGACAAGGTAAACCACAACAAAACACTACTGAAATATTCCAACTCTTGTATTTCAACGATAGAAATTCCAAATGAACTTTGAAAAATTAAGATAATGTAACTGTGATTGGGTAAACCATAACAAAACACTAATGAAATATTCCAAATCTTGCATTTCAATGAAAGAAATTCAAAAATGAACTTTGAAAAATCATGAGAATGTAACTGTGACATGTTAAACAAATACAAAACACTACTGAAATAATCCCACTCTTGCATTTCAATGAAATAAATCAAAAATGAACTTTAAAAAATCAAGAAAATGTATCTTTGGAATGGTAAACCACGACAAAACTCTTTTCATATAATTTAACTGTTCTATTTCAATGAAAGAAATTCGACATGAAAATTGAAACATTACGAAACCGTGAAATTGACAACGTAAAGCACTACAAAACACAACTGAATTATTACAACTCTTGCATTTCAACGAAAGAAATACAAAATTAACTTTGAAAAATAAATATAATGTAAATTTGAAAATGAAAACAACGACAAAACACTACTGAAATATTCCAACTCTTGCATTTCAATGAAATAAAACCTAAATGAACTATGAAAAATCAAGAAAATCTATCTGTGACAATGTAAACCACGACAAAACACTACTGAAATATTCCAACTCATGCATTTCAAAGAAAGATATTCAAAATGAACTTTAAAAAAACAAGAAAATGTAACTGTGACAATGTAAACCACGAAAAAACACTACTGAAATATTCCAACTCTTGAATATCAACTAAAGAAATACAAAATGAACTTTGAAAAAACAAGAAAATATAACTGTGACAAGGTAAACCACAACAAAACACTACTGAAATATTCCAACTCTTGCATTTCAATGAAAGAAATCCAAAATGAACCTTGAAAAATTAATAGAATGTAACTGTGACAAGTTAAACCACAACAGAACACTACTGAAATATTCCAACTCTTGCATTTCAACGAAGGAAATCGAAAATGAACTTTGAAAAATCAAGATAATGTAACAGTGACAAGGTAAACCACGACAAAACACTACTGAAATATTCCAACTCTTGCATTTCAACGAAAGAAATCGAAAATGAACTTTGAGAAATCAAGGGAATGTAACTGTGACAAGGTAAACCACGACAAAACGCTACTGAAATATTCTCACTCTTGCATTTCAATGAAAGAAATTCAAAATGAAATTTGAAAAATCAAGAGAATGTAACTGTGACACGGTAAACCACGACAAAACACTACTGAAATATTCCAACTCTTGCATTTCAATGAAAGAAAACCGAAATGAACTTTGAAAAATACAGAAAATGTAACTGTGACAAGGTAAACCACGAGAAAACGCTACTGAAATATTCCAACTCTTGCATTTAAACGAAAGAAATTCAAAATGAACTTTGAAAAGTCCAGCGAATGTAACTGTGACAAGGTAAAACACGACAAAACGCTTCTGAAATATTCCAAATCTTTCATTTCAACTAAATAAATCCAAAATGAACTTTTAAAAATAAAGCGTATGTAAATTTGACTAGGTAAACCATGACTAAAAACAACTTACATATTACAACTCTTGATTTTCAATGACATAAATTAAATTTGAAATTTGAAAAATTATGAGAATTTAACTGTGGAATGGAATTCTCCAAAAAAATACTACTGAAATAATCAAACTCATACATTTCAATGAAAGAAATCCGAAATGAACTTTGAAAAATCAAGAGAATGTAACTGTGACAAGGTAAACCACGACAAAACACTACTGAAATATTCCAACTCTTGCATTACAATGAAAGAAATTCAAAATGAACTTTGAAAAATCAAGGTAATTTAACTGTGACATGGTAAACCACGACAAAACACTACTGAAATAGTCCAACTCTTGCATTTCAACTAAAGAAATCTAGAATAAACTTTTAAAACTCAATCGAATGTAAGTTTGTCACTGTAAACCCAGACAAAAAACAATTGAAATAATAAAAATATTGAATTTCAATGAAAGAAATACGAAATGAAATTTGAAAAATCCATAGATTGAAACAGATAGTTTTTAAAACCACAACAAAACACTATTGAAATATTGCAGCTAGATATTTTCAACGAATGAAAATCTAACTGAACTATGAAAAAACCAGGGAAGGTAGTTGTGACATAGAAGAACATAAAATGACACTATTTATACCATATAACTCTTGTATTTCAAGGAAAGAAATTCAAAATGAACTTTTAAAAATCATGAAAATGTAACTGTGACAAGGTAAACCATAACAAAACACTACTGAAATATTCAAACTCTTGCATTTCAATGATAGAAATTCAAAATTAACTTTGAAAAATTAAGAGAATGTAACTGTGACAAGGTAAACCATAGCAGAGCACATACTGAAATAATCCAACTCTTGCAATTCAATGAAAGAAATCCAAAATGAACTTTGAAAAATCAGACCTTTGGAGGGGGGCCGGGGGAGGGGGTCGTTCTGTGTCTCAATGCACAAAAAAAGTATAAAAAATGGGGGAGGGAAGGGGAGGGGAGGAGGGGAGGGGAGGAGGGGAGGGGAGGGGGAGGGGAGGAGGAGGTGGGAGGAGGATTGAGGAGGAGGAGGGAGGAGGAGGAGGAGGAGGGGGAGGAGGAGGGGGAGGGGAGGGAGGGGGAGGAGATGGAGGGAGAGGGGCCCCTTTGGGGGGCCAAAGGGGGAGCCCTTTTGGCCCCGGGGGGGGGGGTCTGGGGGAACCTTGAGGGCCGGTGGGCCCTTTGGGAGCCCAGTGGACCTTTGAGGACCGGGGCTTCCTTCGGGGTTGGGGTAGGGGGATTGGAACCCTTTGGGGTTGGGGTAGGGGGATCGGAACCCTTTGGGGTTGGGGTAGAGGACCTCATGACACTGTTCAATGGAACTTGTGTATTATAACGACCACAGAGTTTCACCCTCAAATTCTCTTCTATAATCATCTTTTAGAATGTCTCTAACTGTTTCGCCGAAATAATTCCATAACCTGTCTAAAACAGTTTCGCCCAAATAATCCCTAAACGTAATTTCAGTGTGTTCCTTTTGTTTTTGGCATCTCTGTGCTAACGCATTTCAAATTAATAAGAAACCTGATTCCTGCACTAAAACAATTCATCGCTAAGATGTTTCTTGGAGAACTGTTTCCATGGCGTTTGGTTATTAATATCTTTTGGAGTTCGACCAAAAGAGTTGTTTCCGAGGCAAAGACATTAATGACTTGGATCTATTCCTGGAGAAATGTTGACAGTACCTGTCAGACATTATTAAACTTTGCCCGGAAACAATTTGATTAATGACTGACTTTAGGTCATTGACACACTTTGATTACGCAATCAATTTCTCAGAAATCCATCTCCCCTAGGGACTCTATGCCCATATTTGGTGTGCTGTTCGGAGTAGCACCCCCCTCTTTACTCTCTGCTATGCCTTCGATAACCATAGACGCGAGAACTTCATAGGTTTTGTTGACGTTCATCATGCCACCTTTGAAAGTTCTTCTGCAAACAAAGAGCCGACTGTCAACGGAAAAGTGATTGGCTAGCTAGTTCTAAGCCTCTTGGAAGAAATGGGTTTGAGTCTACTTGACTGCGTTAGAATTGGGACGGATGGGTGTGCAATGATGGTATCAAATAACTGCGGTGCTGTAGTGGAAATTCAGAAAAAATCTAAAAACGCGTCACTTTGTCCCTGCTTTAACCACGCCCTGAACCTTTCTTTTTCAAGAAGCTCAGCTGTTTTGAGCATCAGAAATGCCATAGGCATTATAAGAGAAGTTGTTGTATATTTTAATGCATCTGCGAAGAGAAATTACGTCTTGAATAAGGTTCTGAAAGCTAAGCTCGCGGGAATGTGCGAGACGAGGTGGATCAAGCGGCACGAGTCACTTATATATATGTCTCAACATCCAAAAATCATCCAGTCTTTGGAACACATCAGTTACTGGAGTGAATCAGTAACCGCTCCGAAGGCAAAGACGCTTGTGACAGCTTTAGATAGTGTAGAATTCGTGGTTTCCATTCAATTTCTACGCAGCATTTTCGCCGTGACCTTGCCTCTTAATCGGCTATTCCAGAAGAAGACTTTGGACTTGCGTGCTGCCGATGGCCACGTTTCTGATCTTTTAGATGTTCTGAAAAAGCGACGGGAAACGTGTGACCAAGAGTTTGCATTAGTATTCGAGCAAGTAAAAGAATTGTCAGATGAAATCCAATTGTCTGTTTAAGTTCCAAGGATTACACAAAGACAGGTTCATCGAAATAATCCTCCTCGTACTACGCCTGGAGAATATTATCGATGTGCTGTTTTTCTACCTATGCTCGACTCAGTCATAAGTGACTAAAGAGCCGATTCAAGAGACACGCTGGACTCATTTCCGATTAACCGTATTGCTGCCATCAAATATTATGAATTGTCCTGATGATTTGCTGCAATCTTCCATCAAAGAGATCTCTAGCATGTACAGTCAACGTCTTGGCTTAACCCTGCTGTTTACCAGCGCAACATTTGTTTTGGCAGAAGCGTATGTGTGGAGAAGTAGATGGCTTCGGGTTAAAAGAGAAGGAGGTATTTTTCCTTGTTGGACAGAAGAAACTGCCATGGAATGTGACAGTGACCTATATCCTTATGTCAGCTCACTTCTTGCTATTTTTATATTTCTTCCAGTGAGCGTGGCGTCTGCCTAGCGTAGCTTCTCAACTTTACGCAAACTGAAAATCAGGCTCAGGGCACAGATGGGGCAAACTAGACTCAGTGGTTTGGCCATCCTTAATGTGCACCGTGACATCGATATCAGCATTGACAGGGTAATCGACAGGTTTTTGAACATTGGAGCCAGGAAATTTGAATTTTTCTTGTAAACAGTTGTCAGTTGATGAAGTACAGTTTTTGTAAGCATTATTCTAATATATGAAAACCCCATTTTCGTTAAATAAGAGACCGACAGGGACACTTAAAACGCGAAAAAAAAAAAACAGCCTTCTTTGGCCGACAAAAAGGAAACCATCCCCACTCTTTTCGGTAAGAATATCCCCCCCCCCCCCCCTAGAACGAAATGCTAGATCGGCCCCTGCTACGAAGTGCCTTGATGGAAAAAAGTAAATAATACATTGTGCCCACATTGCTCTTTACTTCAAAATAAATATCCATATTAACCATTTGTCTTGTATAGACCACTTGACTTTTCAGGAACAAATTTGCCGCCATGCAGTACTATTTCCTCTGCAACCGAGAAGCTGGCTCTTTCATACTTTAAAAATCGATTATCCTATCTCGAAATGTTCAATTGATAGCAACCTCGTCCTCTTTGGGGCTGAATCATAATTTGGTGTCAGAAAAAGGCAGAAAATGCTAATTTCTATTCGTACGATCTTTTTAGTCATTCAAAAAGGATCCTACAACTCTTAGTTTCTGTTCAAATGAGCCCTGTCTCGATGTTCTATGATAGTCAGTTCTAAACAATCATCCATAAAAAAAAGCAGCAAAGATAATTTTAATTGTGTTAAAGGTATCCAGCAAAGCGCTTTCTTCAATTTAATGCCAGCTTTCTTTCAAACTATTTAAGGATTCAACTTATTTAAGTATTATCATATTTAAATGTTCAACTATTTAATATATTGAAGCTATTATCAACATTAACTATTACATATTTAACAATATGAAATATCTGCATATTCTAAAACACTTAAATGGAATGATGTTTAAGATTTTGTTTTTAAGCATATAGAAATTGCTTTTTTCGTATACGTTTAATTGCTGTTCAATATTTAGCGTGAGCATCTTTGACCTTGTATATGTGTTTTGATTCCAATGTGTTGAATTTATTCAACACAACAGTTATCTCTTGTTTGCAGAGCAACAGTTATCTATTGCTTGCAGAGCAACAGTTAACTGTTGCTTGCAGAAGTACTCCGTTAGGGGTAGGGTACAAGTTATAGTAAATAAAGCCTAATAAATTCTTTAACTATTTTTTTGAACTAGTAGGAATAGTTTATTCTGGCGTAAAGGAGCAGTGGCACGTTCATGGACAGAAATCTGGTTTTTAGTGTCACACAGCTTTTGCGAAGTATGCTTATCTTTACAAAATATTAAATAAAAAAAACAAGTTTTTTAAACAGAAAGTAAGGAGCGACATTAAAACTTAAAACGAACAGAAATTATTCCGTATATGAAAGGGGCTGTCCCCACCTCAAAGCCGCGCACTTTACCCTAAAGTTTTTTATTGTTTTAAAAAATAAAGTTGTGAGACAGAGTCAAGACGAGGTATTGAATTGGAGGAGAACCCCCTCATATACGTAATAATTTCTGTTCGTTTTAAGTTCTAATGTTGCTTTTTACTTTCAGTTGAAAAAACTTGTTTTTTTAAAATTTAATTTCTGGTCGTTTTTTAAATAATGCTTGGAAATCCGGCGCAACCTTCATAGAAATTTCCCTTACCCCTAAGAAATATCCTCCACAGAAAGATTCTCCCGAGTAACCCCCTCCTCCAGCCCCCCCACCAGAAAAAAATCCTTCCTGAAAATGTCTGTGTACTTCCCAATAACGAATACAATATGTAAGCAATGGGCAAAGTTCATAACTTGCAGCCCTTCCCCTGGGAACTGTGTGGGATTAAGTCATCCTAAAAGACATATTTATTAGATTTTTGACTATGCTGAACAAAATGGCCATCTCAAAATTTTAATTGGGTTACTTTGAGAAAAAATGAGCGTGGGAGGGGGCCTAGTTGCCCTCCATTTTTTTGGTCACTTAAAAAGGGCACTAGAACTTTTAATTTCCGTTCCAATGAGCCCTCCTACAATATTCTAGGGCCACTGGGTCAATACGATTACCCCTGGGAAAAAAAAACAACAAAAAAAACAAATAAACACGCATCCGTGATCTTTCTTCTGGCAAAAAATGGAAAATTCCACATTTTTGTAGATAGGATCTTGAAACCTCTACAGTGGGGTTCTCTGATACGCTGAATATGATGGTGTAATTTTCATTAAGGTTCTACAACTTTAAGGGTTTCTTTCCCCCTTTTTTTGAAAATCAGCCAAATTTTCTCAGGCGCGTAACTTTTGATGGGTAAGATTAAATTGGATGAAACTTATATATTTGAAATCAAAATTCTTTTGATGTATCTATTGGTATAAAAATTCCGTTTTTTAGAGTTTCGGTTACCATTGAGCCGGGTCGCTCCTTACTTACAGTTCGTTACCACGAACTGTTTGATAGTAGCTTAAAGGAGGCCGTCTGAGCACCAACTATTTTTGCACTTTGCAGTTATTGTTGTTGAAAAAAAAATACATTGTGCCTACATCGCTCTTTACTTCAAAATCTATTGTTTACTATTGTTTTTCCAATCTAAGCGGTCCACAGATTTTCAACGAAGTTTAACGAGTTTTATGGCACTAATTTCACAGGTTTTGAAAATTCACAGTGATTACCGTGTTCGTTTGTTTATACGAATGGAAAAAGAATTGTGAAAAAGAAATGCAGTTTCTGATCATCCAAAACAAATCAACAGGCTTACAAGTTGCAATATTACTTGAAAGGAATCCCGAAAAGCAAATAGTAAGAGACTTTCTGAGAACAAGGGCTACGTTTTTCCATATTCAAGCATGCATTTAAAGGGCAAAGGTCATTCAAGAAAAAAATAAAGTGCACTTGACTACTGCTTTCTGAAATGCATTGTAACCTTCACGTTTTTCTCCTTTGCCAAAGAGAGACAAAAGTAAAAAAAATTAACGTGCACTTGACTAGAGCTTTTTGATATGCATTGCAATCTTCGCGTTTTTCGCCTTTGCCAAGGAGAACAAAAATAAAAAAAATTACGTCCACTTGAATACTGCTTCTTTATATGCATTGCAACCTTCGCATTTTTCTGCTTTGCCAAAGAAAAAAAACTTTAACGTGCACTTGACTACTGCTTTTTGATATGCATTGCAACCTTGGCGTTTTTCTCCTTTGCCAAGGTTTGACAGCTTCTCTGATTAGTACCTAAACATGATAAACTTGAATGGACAACTATTTGGAATAAATTAAAGTAGTAATTATAATTTATAATACTCGGTCTATAGGTTACTAAACCTGTTCTACAATAAACCTTTACTACAGTACCACACAGTGTTGCCAGGTGGGGTGCATACGTGTTATTTGGGAGAAATTTCTGGGCAGATTACGCATTTAAGTTTTCAAATCAGCACATTTTAAAACTTTTTTCTTGAATATGGGAAAAGCATTAATTTTTGAGAATTTTGACTCAAAAATTAATGCTTTAGGTCCAAGCAGCTGAATTCTGCCGAATTTTTGCTGAATTTTGTCAGCAAAGCCCATAGACAGAGGTGATAAAAAACGATCAAAACTGGAAATTTGCACATTAATGAAAAGATTATATTATATTTTGCTATTATATTATATTATTACTACTATTATAAAAATATAATATATATATATATATATATATATATATATATATATATATATATATATATATATATATATATATATATATATATATATATATATGTATATATATATATATATATATATATATATATATATATATATATATATATATATATATATATATATATATATATATATATATATATATATATATATATATATATATTGTTATATTATATTACACTATATTATTTGTAGTGTTGTTACTTCCACTGTTTCTTGTCTTTTGAAGCAATATTGTTTCTGGAATAATCTTATTTTACTTGTCTACGCTGTCCAACTATGTGATTGTAAGAATAGTGATATATGTCAGTCGATGGTGCTATGAATATTAGCACACGATTGAAGACAGAAAAAGGGATACATAATTTCAATGACAAATATTATTTTTTTTTCCTGAAAGGAATATTTACTAAAAGGAGATTTTTCCTAATAATATGGTCCCTAGATTTTCTTCTTCAAGTTTATTTACCTTTGGCTCTAGCTAAATGCTCTTTTTTGTATAGGTATTTGAATCTTCAAATCGTAGCTCCAACCAAAAAATTACTAACATCAGGAGAATTCTTTCATGTAAAAAACCGAATGTAAAAAATGTAAAAAAACCGGGGCTGAGTATACTGGTATATTAAAAATAACATATTTTGAATGATGAAGTGTAGTTCGTTGTTTAGATTTTTTTTTGTAAGCAGGTTTGAGGATAAAGATGATATTTTTTTAAATATATGAACAATGCCCCATTTACATTAAGATTTTCCTAGCAGGCCTACTGAAATTTAATTAGCGCTAATTTAAACCAATCCGAATTTTCAGGATCTGAATTTCCGAGCCAATCAAGAAATTATATACAAATTCTGATTGGTTCAAATTGGCGCTAATAAAATCTCAATGCTTGTAAATTAGTAAAATCTCATTGTTAATGGGCCGTAATCGGCTGAGAGTCAAAGGATGTATCCATCTTTTATCAGGTGCTTTAATGCCTTCCTTGGGTAGTTGCAGCGAGCGGTGTATATTTTATAGCAGTTTGTAAATAAATCAGTCAGTCAGTCAATCAGGTTTGAATTTTTTACATGCTGCTGATACTTTTGACCAGATTTTAGTTCTCGAATAATTTCGATTGAAAATCCTTGCATGTCTAAACATAGACGTATGTTTCTAATGACTCAACCGGTGGATCTAGAGGAATATCTCGAGGGGGGGGGCAAATGTAACAAGGACGGCAATAATTGACCAAACTAACAAGTTTATTTAAAAAAAGAGTAAAAAAGAACGGAGTAAGGGCGCCAGAAAAATTTTGGGGAGTTCAGGGTCCCCCACCTCCCTATATATCCTCCCCTGAATGACTCCCTAAATGATGAGAATTTAGAAGGATACAAAATGTCTGCATATGCAGAATTAGAGTGTACAAAATACCAAGAATCCTAATTAGGGCCCTCCAATCATGCAGAAAACATATACAGATCTTGTCGTTTACTTTCGCTTGCTTACTCAAAAATCTTCCTTTCTTCCTACGATGTGTCCTCACTTAGATTTAAGGGTATTTATGTATTAACGCCACCGCAGCAAAAGTTACGCTAATACTGGGATAGCCAAGAAATAGACATACTTTAAATGAAAAAGAGATTGTAAATAAAAAAATAATAATATAAAATCTTTTTGTTCAAAATTTAGGTAGGTTTAGACCTGTCAGTAAATTTTGTGATTATCTGTATATTAAAATTAAATAAAAAAAAGTTCTTCTTAACAAAAGTAAAGAGCGAAAATATGTCTTAAGCAAAGTAAAAAAAATAATTGACATTATAATGAATAATCAACTAAAAGTTAAAAGAAACAACTTAATAAAAAAGAAACAAATAATGAACTTATAAGTTACAAAAAATAAAACTAATATTCAACTCAAGCTCTAAAGGAACAGAAATTACTAAATAATTGAACGAGGAAGTTGTCTGTCTTCTACCCCAATTATATTTTTAACTTATTATATTTTTAATTATTTTTTAATTAAACAATTATAACAATTATATTTTTAATAATTAATATATATAATATATCTAAAAAACAATAATATAATAACCGAAAAAATAATAGATTTAATATTTAAAACAATGATATTTTTAATTATTTTTAACAGCAACTTTTATGTCAATGGTGTACTTTTAGTTCCAGTCAAACGCCATTTTTACGGAGTTTCAGGTTCTTTTTCGAAATTCCCAGAGCCTTGATTTTCAAATAGCATTCACCTAATAAGGAGCTACAGCTCCTGAATAAACTACAAATGGTAATTTTTTATCACTAGAAGTTTTTTTCTAAAGCGTGTTCTTCAACTTTTGGCTACTATGGGCCAAGGTTTGCACTTTACTAGGTTGCAGTTCTAAATAAAAACATGATAAAAGATTATATTCATATGCTTGTCGGCTCAGACAGTATTTCCGCTTCATATTTTTTGAAATCCCTAAAAGATTGGTGGGAAATCCCTAGAAATCCCAATTTTCAATACAAAAATCCCTATAGGTTTCTCTATGTTTGGACTTCTCTCGAAATCACTAGTAAAACCTTGTTATGCTGATTTTTAATAGCGTTTGTTCAAGATTACTTATTTTGCAACTGAAGACCGTTACTTGTACCAGGATATTTTCTTTTGAGGTTTAAACAAGGCTTAAGTTCGATTTTGATTTATTGGTTCCAGTGCCAGATTTCAAATTCAGGACCATGTGAAGACATTTTTTTTTGTGCCATTACTTTTTCCTTCTCTGTACTGGTTTTGCAACACCACCGTTTTTATTTGAAATTGGTACGATCGATTGGCATTAATGATATTCAACCGGCAGGTTTTTCAAGCATTATTTTTGTTTTGACTTGTTTTCATATTAATTATTCGATTGGAAAAAACTTTTTCCACAAAATAAGTTTTTCAAAGAAAAGTAAAGAACTCCATTAAACAAAAAATAAGCACAAATAAAATCAAATAATCTACCAAGCTCGAAACTACCACAAATCAGCATCGACAAATAAATGAAACCCAAAACGAACAGAAATTACAATAAATAACCGAGTGAAACTCAAAACGAGCAGAAACTAACATAAGTTGGGCGCAAAACCCCTATGCCTTCCCAAGGCCAGATCAAAATTTGTACTTTACTGAAAAAATACAATACGATTACCCCTGGGGAAAAGAAAAAAAAAACAAAAAAAACAAACAAATAAACACGCATCCGTGATCTTTCTTCTGGCAAAAAAATGGAAAATTCCACATTTTTGTAGATAGGAGCTTGAAACCTCTACAGTATGGTTCTCTGATACGCTGAATATGATGGTGTAATTTTCATTAAGGTTCTATAACTTTTAGGGGGTCTTTCTCTTTTTTCGAAAATCAGCCAAATTTTCTCAGGCACGTAACTTTTGATGGGTAAAATTAAACTTGATGAAACTTATATATTTCAAATCAGAATTAAAATCTGATTCTTTTGATGTATGTGTTGGTATCAAACTTCCGTTTTTTAGAGTTTCGGTTACTATTGAGCCGGGTCGCTCCTTACTTACAGTTCGTTACTACGAACTGTTTGATAGTCTTTTCAGGGAAAAAGAAATCTCAGGCACGTAACTTTTGATGGGTAAGATTAAACTTGATGAAACTTATATATTTCAAATCAGAATTAAAATCTGATTCTTTTGATGTATCTATTGGTATCAAAATTCCGTTTTTTTAGAGTTTCGGCTACCATTGAGCCGGGTCGCTCCTTACTTACAGTTCGTTACCACGAATTGTTTGATAGTCTTTTCAGGGAAAAAGAAAATAACACTTTAAATTTTTTCATTTTTTAAGACTTTTTAGTTTGGCCTGTTATTTGTATGCTGGAGAAAAATTTTCAGCAATTTTTAACAACATACACCATTTTAAAAATCTGGACACAAATAGTACCGTTTAACTTAGTTTCATACCTCCTCTAGTTGACCTGAAATGGAAAACTTGATACCATTCGCAAATAAATCTGTTTTCTTTCTTTGATAGCTGGGATACATTTACACTATTTTGATTTGGTTAAATTTTAAGAGCAGAAGTAACCTCGAAAGTTTGAACATAATACCCTCAGTCATTCATGGGATACTGCTGAGATGCCTTATTGGGAATTAGCATTATAACAATGCATTTTGATTTAATCTTACGGCAACATTTAGTTTTTAAAAATAATGGGCAAAGGGGAGGGTGGGAGTGGAAGGGGGACTAGTTGCCCTCCAATCACTTTCGACTATTAAAAAGGGCATCAACCCTTTCTATTTTCAATCGAATGAGCCCTTTTTGAAGTTCCCACGACAACTCCTTCGATACGAAGTGCCCTGGTCTAAACAACAACAACAACAAACAATATTACTAATTACTTTCGACTATTAAAAAGGGCACTAGCCTTTGAATTTCCAATCGAACTAGCCTTTTTTGAAGTTTCTACGACAACGCCTTCTATAAAAACATTATATGCGCCCAGGGCATAACTTAAAACCCTTGCCCTGAGAGTTGTGGGGGAGTGTCCTTCTCAAAAAAATATTTTCTATCTGGAAATCAACTCGCCTACGCTAAACGAAATGGCTATCTAAAATTTTTGATTGGAGATGTTGGGGTGAATGAAGGCCGGGGGGGGGGGGGGCTAGTTGCCCTCCAATCAGTTTCGACTATCAAAAAGGGCACTAGCCCTTTGAATTTCCAATCAGAAAAACCCCTTTTGAAGTTTCTATGACAACACCTTCTATAAAAACCTTATATACCCCAGGACATAACTTAAAACCCTTGCCCTGAGGGTTGTGAACCCTTGCCTTGGCTAGTTCCCCTCCAATCACTTTCTACTATTAAGAATGGAACTAGCCCTTTGAATTTCCAATCGAATGAACCTGTTTTGAAGTTTCTACGACAACGCCTTGTTATAAATCCTTATATGCCCCAAGGGCATAACTTAAAACCCTTGCCCCGTGGGATGTGGGGGAGTGTCCTCTGGGGGAGTATCCTCTTAAAAAACGTATTTTCTATCCGGAAATCAACTAACCTACGCTAAACAAAATTTCTATCTCAAAATCCTGATTGGATGTGTTTGGGGGAATGATGGGCGGGGGGGGGGGGCTAGTTGCCCACCAATCACTTTCAACTATTAAAAAGGGCCCTAGCCCTTTGAATTCCCAATTGAATGAGCCTGTTTTGAAGTTTCTACGACAACGCCTTCTATAAAACCTTATATGACCCCAGGGCATAACTTAAAACCTTTACCCTGAGGGCTGTGGGGGAGTGTCCTCCTCAAAAACATATTTTCTATCTGGAAATCAACTACACTGAACAAAATGGCTGTCTCAAAATTTTGATTGGGTGTGTTTGGGGGAATGATTGGCGTGGGGGGGGGGGGCTAGTTGCCCTCCGATCCCTTTCGACTTTTAAAAAGGGCACTAGCCCTTTGAATTTCCAATCGAATGAGCCTATTTTGAAGTTTCTACGACAGCACCTTCTATAAGAACCTTATATGCCCCCAGGGCGTAACTTAAAACCTTTGCCCTGAGGGTTGCGGGGGAGTGTCCTCCTCAAAAATATATTTTCTATCTGAAAATCGTTTACGCTGAACAAAATGGCTATCACACAATTTTGATTGGATGTGTTTCGGGGAATGATAGGCGTGGGGGGGGGCTAGTTGCCCTCCAATCACTTTCGACTATTAAAAAGGGCAAACGCCCTTTGAATTTCCAATTGAATATGCCTGTTTTGAAGTTTCTACAACAATGCCTTCTATAAAAAAAATCTTATATGCGCCCAGGGCATAACTTAATACCCTTGCCCCGAGGGTTGTGGGGGAGTGTCTTCCTCAAAAAGATATTTTATATATGGAAATCAGCTACGCTGAAAAAAATGCCTATCTCAAAATTTTGATTGGATATGTTTGGGAGAATGATGGGCTTGGGGGGGGGGGCTAGTTGCCCTCCAATCACTTTTGATTATTAAAAAGGGCACTAGCCCTTTGATTTTCCAATCGAATGAGCCTGTTTTGAAGTTTCTACGACAACGCCTTCTATACAAGCCTTATATGCCCCCAGGGCATAACTTAAAACCCTTGCCCGGAGGGTTATGGGGAGGGTCCTCCTCAAAAACACATTTTCTATCTTGAAATCAACTACGCTGAAGAAAATGGCTATCTCAAAATTTTGATTGGATGTGTTTGGGGGAATGATGGGCGTGGGGAGGGGCTAGTTGCCCTACAATCACTTTCGACTATTAAAAAGGGCACTAACCCTTGAATTTCAAATCGAATGAGCCTGTTTTGAAGTTTCTACGACAACGCCTGCTATAAAAACCTTATATGCCCCAAGGGTATAACTTAAAACCCTTGCCTTGAGGGTTGCAGGGGAGTGTCCTCCTCAAAAACATATTTTCTATCTCTAAATCAACTACGCTGAACAAAATGGTTATCTTAAAATTTCGATTGGATGTGTTTGGGGGAATGATTGGCGTGAGGGGGGGGGGGCTAGTTGCCCTCCAATCACTTTCGACTATTAAAAAGGGCAGTAAAACTTTCGATTTCTATTCGAATAAGCCCCTTTTGAAGTCTCTACGACGAGCCCTTCCATATGAAGTGCCCTGCTTTAAAGCAAAGAAAATAATAAACTGTACATTGTCAACATTGATCTTATATGCCCTCAGGGCATAAGTTAAAACCCTTGCCCTGAGGGTTTTGGGGGAGTGTCCTCCTCAAAAAGATATTTTCTATTTGGAAATCAACTACGCTGAACAAAATGGCTATCTCAAAATTTTGATTGGATGTGTTTGGGGGAATGACGGGCGTGGGGGGGGGAGTCTGTTGCCCTTCAATCACTTTCGACTATTAAAAAGGGCACTAGCCGCTCCAATTTCTAATCGAATGAGCCCTTTTTGAAGTTTCTACGACAACTCCTTCGATACGAAGTGCCCGGGTATGAAAAAAAAAACACATTGTGCTCACATCATTCTTTACTTAGGCAGCGCTAGCAGGCTGCCTATGATATAGTTGCGTTTACGTTAGTAAAAATGTTTAATAAAAAAGTAATAGTTATATGTTGACAGATCTATCAGAATAAGAATAAAGATATTAACTTTAAGGATGGAAAGTTGCGCAAAATGTACTTTGAGTAGTACAGAAAAGGTAAAGAAAAAAAGAGTACTTAAGCATTGTTCTGTTTTATTCTGTATTCTATATTTAAATTCTGTTTTCTGTTACTTATGACCAATCAAAGTACCTAATTGATTGTGTCAGTACGTCAGTGGATATGGTGGTCAAAATAAATAAAAATTTATTTTACATGTTCATTTTCGGTAATTTGGGCTATATGGTCACACTGCTTATCATACCAATGTGAACAATCTATCAGTTGCCTCAGTATCTGGTTATATTGGTCGTAAGTAAAAATAGGAAAAATCTATCTTTAGTCAGAATCAGATTTAACTCCTTCATCCTTTTTTTTCGATAGTACATGCAGCCCTGACTCTTTTCATGTGCAGCAGTAGCTGCTCGTCTCCAAGAATCTATGGGAAATTTTCTTGGGCCAACTTCATACTAATTTCATACTTCATACTAATTTTTTTCAGAATTCCACGTAACGTTTCTGTTTTAAGCGTATTCCGTCTGTTGGTCTTTATGAATTTTACTACAATAAAAACCTGTCGGCAACAACGTTTGAGAAAGGAAGAGAAAGGACAAATATTACTGCCAATTTTAGCTGTGTGTATACCTCGGTGCCAGAAGTATTTCTTCAAAAAAAAACATACGCCAGTAAGTAACCGCATCCATATTTTCAACATTGATGAGACTTGGCTTTTTACACTCCTGTTTGATTCTCTTTTCATCCCATGATACTTTCCCATACTTTTGAACAAAGGATTGGAGAGAACCAGGCCGTAGTGAGACTAGTGACTGAGTTGATACAGGGTCAACCATATTTGTAAATATTGCATTGAAGTGAAAACAAAGTTTGGCTTTGCTGCACAGCTTCTACGAAAAAAGATTGCGCAGCGTTATAAAGATCTGAGGATCTTTTAAACTGCCTCATGGGGCACACCAGAATTTGATTTTAGTGTCAAAAGACAGTACTGCCCATTTGAACCCAAATAAATACTTTCGATGGGGAGGTAACACTTGGGCTATTTAATTAAGTTGACATGCATTCGTTGACTTCACATAGTCCTTCTTCAAGTCTTGGTTAAATAGAGCAGTACCTCTGCACCTTTGACTGCAGGGGTTCCTAATCTGCACCTTTACCAGGTATTCTTCAAAGGATTCGTAGTGTTAAAAGAATTTCGGACCCCTCTTCTCTTGACTTCTAGATCAATCTAGTTGTTATTGTCGCCGTCTCCTAGAAGGCTCTATCCAGCATAGGCAAGCATTCAATCAAAATACGCTTCCGAATCGATTGTGCAAAAGATCCTTATGGATCCTTAACTCTCTTTATGGTGCGTCCAGGCTATCAAGTTTCTGGAATAATGGGACGAAAAACTTCTTCCGTCCCATATTCCTTTTCTGGTCGGAAGAGGGTTTTCTAGGGCCAAACCCTAAAACTTTCTTAAAAAATCAAGAAGACTTATAAAAATCCCTGAAAATCCCTAAATCCCTAAATTAAAACATTTGCCCCTAAAAGACTTCAAAAATCCCCATTTTAGGGGGGAAAATCCTGGAATGGAAACACTGGGCTCAAAGTATAAAGAGCTGGGTAGGGGGTTTGAGTGCCATCAGCAAACATCCCAAGAGGGAGAGGCAAGTGGACCCATGAGATTTCTTTTTATCGACATTTGGAAATATTGGGTTTTATATTTGTTTTTATATATTTAACAGTTCGAGATTACAAACTGTAATTTAGGACCGACTCGTTCTAATAGTAATGAAAATTCTTAGAATAAGAATTTTAATAGCAACGTATACACTAAAAAATCGGTGTTATATAGTGATTCCAATTCGTTAAATTCACTGTGTTTAAAGGTACCCACAAGAAAATTGCGAGTCTGTGAATTTGGCCCTATTAAAAAAAAAAATTGAATACACCAACCCTCTCCGATTAGAGCGAACAATTTGGATAAAAATCATACCATTGAATTTAGCATATTAGACGATTCCATGTAGAGGTTTCAAACCCCCTATCTACAAAAAATGGGATTTTTTTTCCCTGGGAAGGATGATCATGCATGGATCAGCCATGATTGGCTTTTATATTTGTTTGTTTTTCTTTGTGTTTTTTCTCTGGGGTGATCTATCCAGTGGTCCTAGAACATTGGGGCAGGGTTTTATAGAAAAAATTGAAAGTTCTGTTGATCCTTTTCATTAGAAAAAAAAAATCCTGCCCCACAAAAGTGACGTTTGTGCATTTTGAGGCAGAGAACGACAATTTTGGCTTTAAGGGTACCAAAAAGTAATCAAGTGAAAATTTTGAGGCAGCTAATCTACTTGAAATTTTCTGAGAAGCATGTTTTGAGCTTTGCAGTCTCAACAACAGTCGAGACTGCAACTGTACTTTTATCAACAACGGCGCTTTTGTTTAGAGAGATGCAGGAAGTACATAAAAAATAAAGGGTTAATATATAAACTTATTTCAAAGCTTCATTTAACTAGGATTGTTCATTCGAGGGTTGATGATAATATTTATAGGGATGTATAATCGTGTACCAGGCATTATTGTAGTGGGGTAGTGGATCTTTGTGCAGGTACGGGGAGTGGGCTTGAACCCACAGAAAGTATGCCTTTATGCTTAATTTGCTTTACTCTTCATTATATCATAGGCAGCGCAATAGCGCTGCCTAAGTAAAGAACGATGTGGGTACAATGTTTTATTTTGTTTTCCTCCATACCCAAGCACTTCGTATCGAAGGAGTTGTTGTAGAAACTTTGAAAAGGGCTCATTGGATTGGAAATTGGAGTGGCTAGTGCCTTTTTCAACAGTCAAAATTGATTTGAGGGTAACTAACACCCCTTCCACGACCACCTTACCCCTAAACACATTCAATACAAATTTTTAGATAGCCATTTTGTTCAGCGTAGTTAATTTCCTAATAGAAAATATGTCTTTGACGAGGACACTCCCCCACAACCCTCGGGGCAAGGGTTTTAAGTTACACCCTGAGGGCATATAAGAACAATGTTGGCACAAGGTATAATTTATTATTTCTTTCCCTTAGAGCAGGGCACTTCATATCGAAGAAGTTGTCGTAGAAACTTCGAAAAGGGATTATTTAATTGGAAATTGGGATGGCTTGTGCCCTTTTTAATGGTCTAAAGTGATTATAAGGCAACTAATGCCCCATTTCAGGCCCACCATTTCCCGAAACACATCCAATCAAAATTTTGAGACAGCCATTTTGTTCAGCGTAGTTGATTTCCAGATAAAATTATATTTTTGAGGAGGACACTCCCCCACAGCCTTCAGGGCAAGGGTTGTAAGTTATTCCCTGGGGGCATATAATGTTTTTATATAAGAAGTTGTCGTAGAAACTTCAGAAAAGGCTCATTCGATTGAAAATTCAAAGGGCTAGTGCTCTTTTCAATAGTCGAAAGTGATTAGAGGGCAACTAGCCCCCCCCCCCGCCCCGCATTCCCCCCAACACATCCCGACAAAATTTTGAGATAACCATTTTGTTCAGCATAGTTGATTTCCAGATAGAAAATATATTTTTGACGAGGAAACTCCCCCACAACCCTCGGGGCAAGGGTTTTAAGTTATGCCCTGATGGTATATAAGAACGATGTTGGCACAATGTATCATTTATTATTTTTTCCTTTAGAGCAGGGCACTTCGTATCAAAGAAGTTGTCGTAGAAACTTCGAAAAGGGCTCATTCAATTGGAAATTGGAGTGGCTTGTGCCCTTTTTAATAGTCGAAAGTGATTGTAAGGCAACTAACGCCCCTTCCACGTCCACCATTTCCCGAAACACATCAAATCAAAATTTTGACATAGCCATTTTGTTCAGCGTAGTTGATTTTCAGACAGAAATTATGTTTCTGAGGAGAACACTCCCCCACAGCCTTCAGGGCAAGTGTTGTAAGTTATGCCCTGGGGGCATATAATGTTTTTATACAAGGTGTTGTCGTAGAAACTTCAAAAAAGGCTCATTCGACTGGAAATTCAAAGAGCTAGTGCTCTTTTTAATAGTCGAAAGTGATTGGAGGGCAACTAAGCCCCCCCCCCACGCCCAACACTCCCCCAAACACATCCCATCCAAATTTTGAGATAGCCATTTTGTTCAGCGTAGATGATTTCCAGATAGAAAATATGTTTTTGAGGAGGACACTCCTCCATAAACCTCGGGGCAAGGGTTTTAAGTTATGACCTGAGGGCATATAAAAACGATGTTGGCACAATGTATTATTTATTATTTTTTCTCTTTAGAGCAGGGCACTTCGTATCGAAGAAGCTGTCGTAGAAACTTCGAAAAGGGCTTTCACTTGGAGTTTGGAGTGGCTTGTGCCCTTTTTAATAGTCGAAAGTGATTGGTAGGCAACTAACACCCCTTCCATGCCCACCAATCAAAATTTTGAGCTAGCCATTTTATTCAGCATAGTTGATTTCCACATAGAAATTAGGTTTTTGAGGAGAACACTCCCCCACATCCTTCAGGGCAAGGGTTGTAAATTATGCCCTGGGGGCATATAAGGTTTTTATAGAAGGCGTTGTTGTATAAACTTCAAAAAAGGTTCATTCGATTGGAAATTCAAAGGGTTAGTGCCCTTTTTAATAGTCTAAAGTGATTGGAGGGCAACTAGCCCCCCCCCCCCCCCATGCCCATCATTCCCCCAAACGTATCCAATCAAAATTTTGAGATAGCCATTTTGTTCAGCGTAGTTGATTTTCAGATAGAAAATATGTTTTTGAGGAGGACACTCCCCCACAACCCTCGGGGCAAGGGTTTAAAGTTATGCCCTGAGGGCATATAAGTACGATGTTGGCACAATGTACTATTTATTATTTTTTTCCTTTAGAGCAGGGCACTTTGTATCGAAGAAGTTGTCGTAGAAAATATGTTTTTGAGGAGGACTCTCCCCCACAGCCTTCAGGACAAGGGTTGTAATTTATGCCCTGGAGGGCATATAAGGTTTTTATAGAAAGCGTTGTCGTAGAAACTTAAAAAAGGCTTATTTGATTGGAAATTCAAAGGGCTAGTACCCTTTTTAATAGTCGAAAGTGATTGGAGGGCAACTAACCCCCCTCTCACGCCCACCTTTTCCCCAAACACATCAAATCAAAATTTTGAGATGGCCATTTTATTCAATGTAGTTTTAAGTTCTGTAAATTAGGTCTTTGAGTATGACTACCCCCACAAAGCCCTCAGGATAAGGGTTGTAAGTTATGCCCTGGGGGCATATAAGGTTTTTATAGAACGTGTTGTCGTACAAACTTCAAAAAGGGTTCATTCGATTAGACATTGAAATGGATAGTACCCTTTTTAATAGTTGAAAGTGATTGGAAGGCAACTAACACCCCGTCCAAGCCCTCCATTTCTGCAAACTCATCCAATCAAAATATTGAGATAGCCATTTTGTTCTACGTAGTTAAAGTTCATTAAAATAGATCTTTGATCAGGACGATTGCCCCACAGTCTTCAGGACAACGGTTATAAGTTATGCCCTGGGGGCATATAAGTTTTTATTGAAATCTTTGTCGTAGAAACTTGAAAAAGGGCTCATTCAATTGGAAATTCAAAGGGCTAATGCCCTTTTTAATAGTCGAAAGTGATTTGAGGGCAACTAACCCCCTTCTCACGCCCACCTTTTCCCATTATATAGGAAATATAATGTATCCCAAAATACATTATGAAACAATGCATTATTATTTTTTTTTTTCCATACCTGGGCACTTCGTATCTAAGGAGTTGTCGTAGAAACTTCGAAAAGGACTCATTCGATTGGAAATTGGAGTGGCTAGTGCCCTTTTTAATAGTCAAAAGTGATTGGAGGGCAACTAGCCCTTCTCTCACGCCCACCTTTTCCCATTATATAGGAAATATAATGTATCCCAAAATACATTATGAAACAATGCATTATCATTTTTTTTCCATACCCGGGCACTTCGTATCGAAGGAGTTGTCGTAGAAACTTCAAAAAGGGCTCATTCGATTGGAAATTCAAAGGTCTAATGCCTTTTTTAATACTCGAAAGTGATTTGAGAGCAACTGAAACCCCTCTAACACCCACCTTTTCCACAAATACATCCGATCAAAATTTTTAGATATCCATTTTGTTCAGCGTAGTTGATTTCCTGATAGAAAATATGATTTTGAGGTGGGAACTCCCCCACAGCCCTCAGGGCGAGGGTTGTAAGCTATGCCCTGGGGGCATACTAGGTTTTTATAGAACGCATTGTCGTAGAAACTTCAAAAAGGGCTCATTCGATTGGTAACTAAAACGGCTAGGGCTTCTCTTAATAGTAAAATGTGATTGACAAACAGGTAACACGCTTACCATACCCATAATGTCACAAAACATATCAAATCACAATTTTGAGATAGCCATTTTGTTCGGAGTTTAAAGTTCAGGAAATTATACCTTTGAGCAGAACACTCCCACCACAGTCTTCAGGGCAATGGTTATAAGTTAAGCCCTGGGGGGCATATAAGTTTTAATTGAAATTTTTGTCGTAGAAGCTTGAAAAGGAGCTCTTTCGATTGGAAACTCAAAGGGCTAGTGCCCTTTTTAATAGTTTTGTATGTTGTATATTGTAATTGTATAGTTACCCTGGTATGAGAGCAACTAACGCCCCTCTCACGCCCACCATTTCTCCAAACACATCCAATCAAAATTTTGAGATAGCCATTTTGTTTAACCTAGTTGAAAGTTCTGGAAATTAGGTCTTTGAGGATGATAACCCTCTCCCCAATAAACCTCAGGGCAAAGGTTGTAAGTTATGCCCTGGGGGCATAACTAATCTATAGTAAAGATCGATGTTGGTATAATGAAACCTCAAAACCCATATGTCTTCCCAAGGCCAGATCATAATTTGCACTTTAGTGAAAAAATACAAATGAATGTTCATTGTCAGTTTAATATACATATACTGATATTTAGTAATTAAAATGTTAATATTATTTGATTTATTAAAGTTATAAAAGTAAAAACATTTATACTTTTTTCAGTGCAAATTATGTTCTAGACTTGGGAATGCATAGGGGTTTTGAGCCCAGCTTATGTTAATTTCTGCTCGTTTCGAGTTTGACTCGGTAATTTATTGTAATTTCTGTTTGTTTTGGGTTTCATTTATTCATCGATGCTGATTGTCGTAGTTTCACGCTTGGTAGATTATTTGATTTTATTTTTGCTCATTGTTTGTTTAATGGAATTCTTTACTTTTCTTTGAAAAACATATTTTGTGGAAAAAGTTTTTTTTTAATTAACTTCAGATAAATAGCTAATGAGACATGCGGAGCGGGAATTAGTCTCTAACCCCGCTTGATTTCTAGGGTTATTTTAGAATACTACTACTAACAACTAACTGCAACATCAAGCAAGATTAGCCCAACCCAGCTGTACACGCTTCTCTCTATTCAAAGCTTGACTGTTCAGCTTATGGGTGCCCATGAAATCTTCACTAATTTATATGTTATTTGGCAGCCATCGTATTTCATAGATAATTTCGGAAATATTCTCCATTATTAGCTAATATTTTTGTGCAAAATATTGAAACAATTGCGTTAGTTTCATATTTTTTAAAACCTATTTTTTGGGGCCGGTATATGGATGACATAATTTCCGTATGTGATTAGAGTAGTAAGAGTATATAAGATTTGAGGGATACATGAAAATATACATTGAAATTGCTGTTGTTTTCAGGGATACATGAAAATATACATTGGAATTGCGCAATAAAAACCATGGTTGTGTCATTAAACTTAAGTGTGAATATTTTAAAAGTTGGCACACTATAATGCATGTTATGAAACTAAAGACAAGGTTTTTCAAACTTGGCAAGGTATAATGTGGGCAAATATGTTTTGAGAGTATGGTCGTAATAATAATATAATGTGAGTCAGACAGGTTTTTTTTCTGTTTTTGATAACAATTGCACAATGAATGTACGTCGTCAGTTCACGTGCACATTTTTCTTAAAAAAAAACTGGTATGATATAAAGTAGTCAAACATGTTTTGAGGGCATGCACAAAATTATGTAACTCAACATCCGTTTTTTATTCATCCTTGAAACCCCGTATAAAATGTTCATGCATTGGAATTTAATTTTCATTATGTTTTAACATATCGAGCATAGTACACTGGATTTTATTAACTCTGAAACAATGGATATTTCTATTTTCAATGTGAGTATAGTTTACTGAATTTATTTCCAGATAAATGGTATTTTACCAGTAAATTCAAATTTCAGGGGGACTTAGACTCCCTCCCCTCCAACAATACAAACCCTTAAAATATGATGAGTATATTCGATAGAAAACGCTAAGTATGCTTTTTTCTATAATGTAAAACAAAAACTCTTTCATCCACTGCTTTGTTAAGACCATAATTCCTTACTTTTAGCTATTCCATTCATAAGAAAATGCCCCCTTTTCCCAATTATCAGAAAATCTTCTTTCCAGTATAAAAACCACATGTGTTTATAAGCACGGAGAGTCATTTTTGAAGTCAGTGTTTAAACGTGTCTTATCTGAGTTATGAAAACAAAAGGCTGATGATTAAGACAATGAATTGTGTAATTCTAAACGCTTTGGCCATTCAAACAGCGAGGATTTCTGTTATATAAATGATTCTTATACATTTTAAAATAGCTTATTTCGTTCCAAGGCTTGGCTTTTTCATAACCAAAGGTTCACATCTGACCCAAAGAAATATATTTTATATAATTGTCTCACACAAACTTTTCTTTACGGTAAAAAAAAAGCTTCTTAGTTTAGTTTTTACGGATATGGTTTGTTATGGTTCCGAAGCAATAATGTTTCACAACCAAATGTATAAATTTGAACAGATGAAAATGTCTATGATATAAAGTTATTGAAAAAAAGAGAGTTAGAGGTCAAAAAAGCTTTATAGTTTAGTTTTTACGGAAATGGCTTATTTCGTTCCAAAGCTTGGCTTTTTCATAACCAAAGGTTCACATTTGACCCAAAGAAATGTATTTTCTATAATTTTCTTACAAAAACTAGAGTTTACGGTCAAAAAAGCTTTATAGTTTAGTTTTTACGGGAATGGCTTATTTTCGTTCCAACGCTGCGCTTTTTCATAACCAAAGGTTCACATCTGACCCAGCGAAATGTATTTTCTATAATTTTTCTTACAAAAACTAGTGTTTACAGTAAAAAAAGCTTTACAGTTTAGTTTTGACGCAAATGGCATATTTTCGTTCCAAAGCTTGGCTTTTTCATAACCAAAGGTTCACATTTGACCCAAGGAAATGTATTTTCTATAATTTTCTCACAAAAACTAGTGTTAACGCTCAAAAAAGCTGTATAGTTTAGTTTTTACGGAACTGGCTTATTTTTGTTCCAAGGCTGGGCTTTTTCATAACCGAAGTTTCAAATTTGACCTAAAAAACGTTATTTCCCATAATTCTATTAAATAAACTGGTTTTTACGTTCAAAAAGGCTTTATAGTTTAGTTTTTACGGAAATGGCTTATTTCGTTCCAAAGCTTGGCTTTTTTCATAACCAAAGGTTCACATTTGACCCAAAGAAATGTATTCTCTATAATTTTCTTACTAAAACTAGTCTTTACGGTCAAAAAAGCTTTATAGTTTAGTTTTTACGGAAATGGCTTATTTTCGTTCCAAAGCTGCGCTTTTTCATAACCAAAGTTTCACATATGACCCATTGAAATGTATTTTCTATAATTGTCTCACAAAAACTAGTGTTTACAGTTCAAAAAAGCTTTATAGTTTAGTTTTTACGGAAATGGCATATTTTCGTTCCAAAGCTTGGCTTTTTCATAACCAAAGGTTCACATTTGACCCAAAGAAAGCTATTTTCTATAGTTGTGTTACGAAAACTGGTGTTTACGGTCAAAAAAGCTTTATAGTTTAGTTTTTACGGAAACGATATATTTTCATTCTAAAGCTGGGCTTCTTCATAAATTATACTATAAGAGAATGTTTTTGAAATCCCCCTTCCCCCCAAAATCAGAAATTCCCAAAATTTTACTTTTAAAGCTTTTCTTTTTAATTATGTATAAATTAATAAGACACAGATCACCTAGAACATTAGAATAAACTTGCGGTTGAAATTTATCTGTAAAAGAGTTCTCATTGTTTCCTTACTAATTTTGTCTTCTTTTTTGAGGATGTGGGAGTGGATTCATGCCGTACTTCCCCCCCTGCCAAGAGTCCAAGAGGGGAGGACACCACATTGATGCGAGCTACCCGACAACCAATATTTATATATGTAATCTCTAGTGCAATGTTGCTTTAGCAACCAGGAGCCCCTCGAGCTAGTGTCAGCTCTTCACAAACCTCTATCCGTCCATAAGGCACAGTCAAGAGATAATGTATGGATTCTCATAATACACAATCCTCATATAGTACAGATGGCGGGATCAACCCCTATCAAGTAGTAATAAGCCCTTCACAAGCAATATTGAGCAAGACTAATGAGGTCCCTAGAAATCTCGATATGATGGCTACATAATTTAATGCGAGTGTCCGGATATTATTTCTAGATATTAACTCTCTTTCCCACGTAAATTCGAAGGAGTGTGTGTGTGAGTGGTGTAGGTAGCACTTATTTTTCTATCTAATCGATTATCAATTGATAGCGCATGATTAACATTTCTAATTCAAAATATTCGTAATGACTTTTATATATATATAGGTGTGTGTGTGTGTGAGAAGGTCTTGCACCATATCAAATATATCAATAAGTTAGATATCAGAAAGTACATAGAACATTAAAATGCAGCTTAAGGAGTTTTGTATGTGTGTGTGTGTGTATGTGTGTGTGTGTGTGTTTGAGCGGTGTAAGTGCCGTTTCTAATTGATAATTCATTGCGAGATTTTAATGATCATTTAAAATTATATATCGGCTCTTTTTTTTTTGTATGTGTGTGTGTGTGTGTGTGTGTGTGTGAGAGGTGAAGTCGCCGAGTCTACTCGATCTGAAATGGCGTCAGCATAAAGTCTGAATAAAGTACAATAACGTCGTCTTTTGTTCTGTGTCTGCGTGTATTTGTGTGAGTGCGTGTGTATGTGGGTGTGTGAGCGTTACTGGCATAATGCAAACTCGATAATTAATTGATTTAGTATCATCAATATATAAAATTCAATAACGTCTTACTCTTTTTATCTTTTTTTTCGTGTGTTTGTGTGTGTGTGTGAGTGGGTCATTTTCCGCGTATACTCAATAATTCATGGAGACACTATAAAAAATATTTCAAAAACAATATATGAGTTATGATTTTTTTATGTGTGTGTGTGTGTGTGCGTGTGTGTGCGTGTGTGTGTGTGTGTGTGTGTGTGGTGCATGCGCTGCGTCTACCCGATTTTTCCAGGAGACATTATAATTAATGATGTAAATTCAATAACAATGTAATGATTTTCACTGTTTTGTTGTACGTTTGTTTCTATGTTACAAACCAAAAGTGAGGTTTGTAATGCATTGTTTCGTTAAATAATGTTTTGAACAAAAGTATTTATCTTAAATAATCCTAAGAGCTTTTGAGTTTTATGGGATGATAATGAAAAAAAATGAACATGATTTTTCAAATTTATCAAATAATGCTTATTTCACATAGAAAAAAAAACATTTCTTCTATAGATTAATGATATAGCACCGCCATTGAGTGATGAGACATCAACATTTACTGGACCAATTCTATCACCGTCAAGGGAGTTCACTGACGAATCTATATTAGTTCCAAAGAACAAGGAGTAGAAGAGAGGTTTTCTTAATCCTGTTTTTGGGGATATGGCTAGTCTAGATGCCTTGGCTTGTGATATTGAAATGTTTGAAGATCTGGAGTGGGCAGATAGATTTATGCATGAGCCTTTAGGGCGTGTTACTAATGCATCTGCATCGGATCCTCATAACAAAATGACAACACAGGACAATACAGGTTGCCTCAATCAATTGTCCCTAATCACCTTGGTATATGTGGTTTCAGACTTAGTAGATCTCATGATATATCCAAACAACATTATTGAACAGACTGGGGGGACTTTTAATGACAAGTCTATATCATCCCCCACCATTCTAATTACAGATGTATCCAATACTAGTGGTAATAATGCATCCGCTTAATAATTACCCACACTTCCCTATTTTTTTCCTTCAAGCTCTGCCTTATGCCACAAAAAAGCCTACTGTACAAAATTTATTGATCACTTCAGCTCTATAGTGTCGGGGGATATAATAACAGATTCCTCAGCCATTATGCATTTGTATAATCATATGATTCGAGCATTACTTGAACCACCGTTGGGAGCGTAGGGAGTTGGGGTTAGTTTAAATGCATAAATAGTACTAAAAATATTTTTTTTAAAAGAAAATGAGAGCGAGCTGTATTCAAAATACTTGCACACAGAGATTTTGGCAAGTCGCCCGCATTTATCAAATTATAGGGAGGGTTTTATAAATTGGGTTAATAGTATTCAAAGTGAATGGAAAAAATATAATGAGGGGGGGAGTGGATCTTTGGTTTTATTTATTGAAAGTTTAAATGTTAATATATCTAGGTTTAAAAATGATTTTATTGTAAGAGGTGGGCATGGGGAGGGGGCTATAGTTTTAAAATATCATTCAGATTTAGAGGGGTGTAGGGGGATACAACGAATCGGTTTCGATACGAGGCTGCA
The DNA here is from genome assembly GCF_049724085.1 of Artemia sp. Qi Xiang Cuo. NCBI lineage: Eukaryota > Metazoa > Arthropoda > Branchiopoda > Anostraca > Artemiidae > Artemia > Artemia sp. Qi Xiang Cuo. The sequence goes on from NC_142811.1 coordinate 52,633,225, forward strand.
GTGTTTCAAGTATGCATTTTTAATTGCAGCCTATAGACCTCTGCGAATGATGCATCTAGGAAAAAGTTGTATAAAATGGCAGTTAATGGTAGGCAGGGTTCACAGTTCCCCAAAGTAGATTTTATCTGTTTAAACGATATATGATTCGTAACACTGAACGGACTAGATAGTTTAGAGCAGGCTCACGAACATTTAAAGACTTGTGTAACGATGCTAAAGCATGAGACCGAGTTGCAAGAGGGTCAGCGATCTAAAAAGACGGGTGTATTGTTTCCAGTTTGAGCACCTTCAATTAAATCAGCGGAATGTTGGGTGTAGATTCTATATCTTAAACACATAAACCTCAATTTAATCGACCTTTTTAATCCGATTACAGATATAATTAGGATTGTAAGTGGGTGTAAAAAGGGGAATGTATACTATTTCTGTCCAGACTACTTCTCCATATTTCGCTCTGTTCTAAATTTAACGGATCACATGAAAGACTGTAAACGTCATTGATAACAGGTTGTGGAGACGGTAAGCGGAGACAGAGTAATCTTACGTTTTAAAATTTCCAAAACGCACATCTGCAGAGCAATAAGATTATTTTAGACTATAAAGCTAAACTGAGAAACGTGTACGATCCTTTAAATTCAAATAGTAGCAATATACACGTCGCCATATTAGTCTCTTATGCCTACACGCAACAAGATTTCAATAACACCATAGACGTTATAAATTTATTTGATATGTTGGGTGACCAGGAAGACTGAATACACTTGGCATTGGTCAGTCTAATCAAAATAGCGAACAGTGCACGTTTACGCCTGCGTTATACACACTATCCTAAGCTCTTATCACCAGATGACATAGCAATCATTAAAAATCATCAACTGTGTTGGGTTTGCAAAGGAGAATTTTGATGATGGTTTTGGGAATGAAGGGAGGAGGAAGGTGTTCAAACATGATCATTTGTGGCAGGAAATTACATCGGGAGGGAATAACTTTAGGGGGTAGCACATCAGTCATGCAATTTAAACGTTAGACAACAATATTTCGTACCTGTTTTTATACACAATTTCAATTACGACTTAAAGTTTGTTCTACCGGCGCTGGCCCACATTGCCAAGGGTGGAGTTGTAGATGACGCATGGATAGATGGTTTTTTTTCATATAATATCATACCCAAATCATCAGAGAAGCTACTGCTACTCGAATTCATGTGGGAAACAGTTTACAAGGGTAACACGTGCCTGAATAACATCCGTTTTTTAGACTCTTTCAGCTTCTTCCCCATATCTTTAAGTCAATTGATTCAGGGACAGAAAAGTGACGATTTTGATAGCTTCCCCCTCCTCAAACAGCGCTTCCCCGATGAGTGAAATGTATGATTTATTAACGTGTAAGGGTATATATCCATATGATTATTACAACTCTGACTGGAGGTTAGATGTTGTGTCAACACCGGCTATTTTTGCTTTTTACATGTATATTCCTGATTGTGAGTGCACCAATAATTACAACGATATTGCACAGTACTATTGTGCAAAAAGTTGGCGTAACATTGGGTAGTGCTGTTATTAGATTTGCTTGAACAGTGACGTACTGAATCTTCTTGATATTGTTTACAAAAATACGGATAAAATAAATGGGGAATTTTGGTTGGATTTATGTTATTATTGTTCCACTCCTCATTTGGTGATGGACTTGATACTTAAAATCCGCAAAGACTAATTAATGGTTAGCGCCGATGGGGTAATGAATCTGTTTTAAGTGATATAATTGAGGGGTGCGTATGTTTGCCACGGGAATTGTATCATGAAAACTGACCCGAGTGGACAGCACACAGACGAAAAGTTAGACGCATTTTTTTTGGATAGGAACTTTCTACTCACCAGCAAAGTTTCATTACTGTTTGCCGTTTGGCAATTATAACTGGCTTGAAAATCCATGTGCTTTGTATTTTCCGGACATTGCCAGTGTTGAGGAGAATGGGGCACAGGGGTGGTTTTTTGAAATTGACGGTGAAATACCCTTGGAAATCCATGACTAGATAAAAGACTTTTTTTTTCTATACATAAATAGACTGGTGGGTAGGGACTCTCCGAATCCCTACAACTTATCTGCATTATAGGACGGGATTATGCAATGGTACCTTCAAAACTCAAACTAATTGCCGACCTCAAATTCAAGGGGAAAATCACTGTTAATCAAATGCTACTGAAATGGATTGCGTCCAATTGTTTCAAGGTTACAATGCTTCATAGAGCCCTCCAATTTGGTCAAGAGCTTGTCATGAAAACGTTTATTGACACCTTTGTCAGTAAACTTTCACAAGCGAAAGCGAAATTTGAAAAACAAGTCACTAAACTCATTTTGAACTCAGCTTTCGGTAAAATGTGAGAGAGCGTACGAAACAGGAGTCGATGTGACATTGTAACCAACCCCAAAGATTGTGCTCGAACCATTGCGGATCAAAACTTTACATCGTTCAAAATCATAGACTCGAATCTGGTGCTTCTACACCGTAAGAAAAGAAGTTTTACTTTAAGTAAAAAAATTTCAGGTAGAACTACAATAACTAGACAATTCAAGAAACTCAAGTTGTCATTTTATTCTAATATATGCAAGGTACAATGGCCAATTATGAGACAAAATCAAGTTCATTGCGGGGACACTGAGTCATTCCTTTTACAATTCCAAAATTAAAATATATTGAGGGGTTTGGAAAATGGCGAGTAAATTAGCTCACGAATAGACGATACTAATTTGAACAAATCCCTCAACTCAGAGCTAGTGAAATACCAGTTCCCAAATCAATTGTTAATGCTAAAATATGAGACGGATAGCAGTAGGATATCCAGGGGTTCTTTTCCTGGTCTTAAAGTTTAGTATGTGGAAACGCACAGCAAGGATATTAAAAAAGTTAGCAAGGGGGTACCTAAACACTTTGCACAAAATTATTTCGATATGAGTGTGTATAAAAACTTTGTGGGACATAGTGTCGTCCCAAGGGCAAAAGTCATGTCGATTTGCTCCTTATATTTTAAAAACTACCCAATTAGAGTTAACTAAAACTCCATATGGGCCATATCGGACAAAGTCTATGTATTTCAGGATGGTCTGAAGGTAGCCTACTAACACATCGTCACTATTTAATTTCAGACCGATTTTAATTTGTATCTGGCATAAAAAAGCTCGTTATAGGATAATGAACTTTAAGACATTAAAAAAAAGTAAAAATTGGGTGAGATGGATTTTTGGGTAGTGGGGTGTTTTTTAAATTATTTTTTTTCTTTATCATAATAACATTACTAGTTATGTTTGGGCGTGTCTGTGTTCAAGGCAGATCAATTTCCACTATTTAATGCCCCCGGCCCGGGCCTACCGCAGTGGGCCCCCGGTTTCCAGCCCCGCGGCACTTCCCGCGGCGCTTCCTGGCCCTCCGTAGCCGGCCCCCGGCCGCCGCAGCGGCCGCCCCCGGGGGGAGGGGGGGATCCCAAAATTTAAAATGCTGTAAACGAAAGTGATATTATTTCAAGTGCTTTATCCTGATAAATGTTGTATTTTATAAATAAACAAAAGAAAGTGTATTTATTTAAGTGTTTTTTTTTCTCTGTGCCTATGTATTTTTTATTATAAATAAATTAAAAAAGTTTCTTTTTTCCATTTTTAATATTTTTTCATTTTTAATGTAATATTTTTCAAATATTTGTACTTTTTTATGCGTATAATAAAAGAAAATATTATTCTTTATTCTTCTTCTCATTCTTGAACGGAGTAGTAATAGGGAAATTATTTACTCATTGGACATTCAAAGTCTACAGTTAGTTGTCTTGGTGAACTGTTGAAGGGAACATGCGTCAATTTAAAACACCATTCAGATTGTTTCTGTGTGGGCTCTTAATGTCAGGAAAAACAGCACGCTGAAATAGAATGACAAAAGATGACGAGAAATTGTTTTTGTAACAGCCAACAAAATCAAATTTTGTTCCAGGTTTTAGAAAGGTCTATGCGGTTAAATGAAAACACCTTGCACGATGAAGCTGGTGCATTAGAACCTCATACATGGACTCGATTTTTTCCCAATTAACGAACAGCACTCTAGGCTGGTCATTGACAATCTAACTCAATCTATTAAAAAATGTTTCCTGGAAATGCTAGAACCGTTCACTTTTCGCTCACATTATGAACAGATTTCCGTTACTCTGGTTCTACACAATCTCTTTCATCAGAGCAAATCTATGAAACAGCTTGCATTGAACTGCACCAACTATATTATCTACAGAGTTTTTGGTGATTCTAGCTCGCTAATAACTCTACATAAACAAATCCTTCCAAGAATCACGCAATTTCTGCTCTCTTCATACAATCAGATAACTAATAAACCCCAAGGCTATATCCTATAGGATTTTAATCAAAATGCACCCGAGGATCTGTGTGTTGCTACAGATAATTTCAACAATGAAATTAAAGGATATCTCCCTGTGAACACTAAAAAGAACTATTAGTTGGTATCATGACTCTGAAGAAAGTTCATGGAAATTAACATCTGTTTTTAGTTCTAAGTACTTCAAAACCCTCGATTGGAAAAGACATGTTCAAACATGGTATTGGCAATGATTTAATTAATAGAATATCGTAGATTTTTTTAAATTTTGTCGTGTGTAATTTCCCACTGGCGAAAGTAGATAAGGGACGACAAAAGAAACCTCATTCAATTGTAAGTATATTGACCTCTAACAAGAAAAAAAATATTTTTAAAAAGAAACTATTTATTCTAGTGGGCGGTAGCTTTTTCCCACTTTTACTGCCAATAATTGCAGGACTTGTAAACAGTTTTCTCTAAGGAATGGCAAAACCCTATAAATTAACTCCAATAGAACTCGCTCTCTCACCCTCGGAACACTTTGAGAACAACCTGAGTAAATTCCTTGATGATGAGAATATAGAGGATGATAAAAAACTACTTTTAGTTCAAAATGTAACTCGCTAAGTAAAGAAATATAAGGCCTACTATTTGAAGGTTACTGCTGCTGGTACTAATCATAAACTAGAATTATATTATCTATATTCTGCTGCTGGGACACCTATAAAGAAGGTGTATTTGCATTCAATTTTATTGGAATTGTTAAATAACATGCCTTAGTAATATTGGGAAAAATTAACACAATTCCTAACCTATCGCGTGAACAGTGATCAAGATTATGTTCAACTTGAGAACAATAGGAGAGGTATTATAATTGCGGGCAAGAACTATAATGTACCTGATTTAATCTATGATATTGTGACAAACCGTAAAGGGCTATTATCACTTGACGCTCATCAACACAACTTTCTAAATACATTAAACTTCCCCAACAGCCCTATTAGCAATAGACAAATTCTAAAAAAAATTAAATGAACTTACAACAACAATAAAAACACCATTAAAATATGAAGAAGAAGAAGAGAGAAGATGTTAAATCAATCTTGGAAAATATTAGCACACCTAGTGGAAACTTGACAATGATGGCGAGGAAAAGGCGAAAATGTATCGTGTCATCATCACCATCAAATATATAAAACGCATGTGGGAGTTACTCAGCGTGTTTATGTTCAAAGTTTCTGAAGGTCTGAATTGTGCTTATAAAGGCATTGAAGAGACGGTGAGTCCAACTTACTCTGCCATTTTTTCCAAGATCACGGGTCTTCACACTAAAACTGTACATGACTATCTAAAAATTGAGTCAAATTACACTCTAAATAGAAATCATAGTCTTCGTGGCAATCAATCTCGGAAAAATAAAGCCTGTTACCCATTACATATAGTGCAAGGAGATATGCTGACTCTATATGATGTTCAACAATGTCAAAATACTCCCTGCTAATGCAATTTACTTACATTTATTGTTTTTAGTTGCTATGCATATGCGGGTCTGTTATGCAAAAAAAGAGGAGTTGACGTCCCTGGAGCCACTGAAAGTACTCTTGAACGTGGTTTGTTTAAAAAAAATTCAAACGGATCATAGTAATGAATTTGTTAACCCACCTCTAGAAAAAGTATTAAAGAAACAGGGAACACTGTTCTGCATAAGTCGTAGTCTTGTGAAAACTGCATCGGTTAAATGATTGATACGAACTATTCAACTTTTAATTTCAAGATATTTTATATACAGATATAAATTGGCTTTTATTCACGATCTAGATAAAATAATGTTTATCTATAATCAACAAGATCATCAATCATTGTCATATTCTACACCAACAGAAATTCATTATTCAGATTATGGCACAACTGACATCTTTCAAAGACAATATCCGAATGCATTTATTACCAGGAAAAAAACTCAATGCAATGTTGGTCATACCATTCGAATTAATAAGATAACTAATGTTGTTGAAAGGGGGACTTACTTGTGGTCCACTGACCTTTTTAGAGTGGCAAAAATCCTAGACACTAAACCCATAACTTATCGTTTGCGTGATCCCAAAGATGAAGAGATTCTCGGCGGCTTTTAAGACTATGAACTACAAAAAGTTAAAAATAATAGTGAAATCTACCAAATTGAAAAGATATTAAAGACACGTACTCGCAGGGGTACGAAACAGTTACTTGTTCAGTGGCTTGGATACATCTCTGACTTTGATTCTTGGATCGGTGTGAAAGATATTGACAATGCACAAAGATTTTTATGTAACTTTCATATCCAACGTTTCCGTCCCTCTCTATAACGACTTGAATACGACAAGTGATTTTTGGACAAAACTCTCCCCTGCCGTCAAACTTTACGGTGCCTATGGTTTGGCTCTTGTCAACTGTATTCTCAAAAATACCTACGACATCATAAGAAAGGATAGTGTGTACGATATAAATACTATACCATTCGATTGGTTATTCTTTGTCGTCTATGAATGGGTTGAAGACTTAAATCAAGTAAATATTCACTTGTCAAATTGAAGTATAAGGAATACGATATGAAATATATAAGAAATATGTCACGCACAGTCAATAGAAAAAACTCCTATCGTAGGAATAGTAAATTCCATTTGAAGTATTCATTGGAACACAATAGGATTTACATTACCTCACCTGTTGACACTGAAATAATTATTCTCAATGATAATATGAGAGATGTTCTTTGCTTTAAACAGAATATTATAAAAGGGGAAAATGCTGGCACTGTTTACGTGATGGATCAAGTTATTTTTGCTGATTATCCACTTGGTTTTGCCTCGGACTCTTGCATATTTTTCTATGCATCCTTTGTGGAAACATCGAGAGTTGGTAATTCAAATGTCCCCCTCCTACGTGTTCTTGAACGAAAAACATCTCATGAACTTGTTCATCATTATAATATAAAGCATATTCAGTATGCTCCTATAAACACTTTGTATTTGGAACTGCCAGTTAACACTACGAAGTGAATTCGGCGATTTTTTAACAATAACAAAAGGCATAACAGTGGTTACATGTAACTTACAAGCCATTGTTTGCGACGGCACGATCACCTAAAATGAAAAATGAGATAATTCCGTTTGTCTGTCCCGATATCGATTGCTATATTGGTGCTTTGAGTTCACGTCAAATAGACAATGGATTGGACTACTGCAAGGGGCATACTACAATGTCTGGGTATGGTCTTGGTAGCTGGTTTTCTTGGCTATTTTGTTTTGCACAACCCCTTGCCAGAAAATATTTTGTACCTGCTGAATCGAATTTCGCTGCCTCCGCACTACATGAGTGGTGGTCGATTGGGAATATCAATAGGAGCTCTATTGAAAATATTAGCTCTTAAGCATGGATTGTTAGCGAGCAATTGAGAACTCGGCATCTTGGAGAGGGGTAGGAAGGAATGTGTTTATGATCTACACTTGTCAGTCTCCACCCAGGTAGGGAGCGACCATTAATACCAAGAATTGCAGAAACTAATACAAGAACAGGAAGTATGCAGAAGAAGAAAAAGAAAAAGACTGTTATATCAAAGAAGGATTTCTTCTCTTAGGATGACTTATCTCCCCAACAAGGAATCTTATCCATCAATTAGTTCCTCATTGAATCTCTTCAATGCTGAAATTGTTGATTTCAGTTTCAAGTATGGCTACTATGAACAATTTCATCCCCACCAACCCCTCTAGGAAAATATACACTTTCAAATATTTTCCAATGAAGACTATTTCATTGATTTGTCATCAATATTTATTGATTTAAATGTTGCGGTGAAGAAAATGTCAGATAATACAACTCCAAATGCTGGCGATGGTCTATCCTATGAAAACTGTATTCTACACAACCTATTGAAGCAAATTAATGTATTTATTAATGGGACTTTGGTGAGCACTAGCAATAATTTATCCAACTATGCAAGCTACATACAATTTATGATGATGACACCAAAGGCATACATGGAGTTGAGAGGACAATCATTGCGCTATGAATATCGATCAGGTGTTGATACTAACGGCGAGTTGACTACTGCAGTGACCCAAGAGTATCATCTGGTTGGAAAATTAAACCATGAGATATTCAATATATCCCAATGGCTACCCCCCAATGTCAAGATTGACATAAAGTTACAACTGGCCCCGTCAAATTTCCTTTTGAGAAAAACATTTCCTGCAGCACCCGATACAAATGTTATTATCACATCTGCAATTATCCAAGGCCAAAAACAATAGGTTATGAGTTCTGGTACAGTTGCTGTGCAGATTCTTAGAACAAATTTTAGAAAAATAAATCTTCTTGTCCCTCATAGGATCACAACTTCCCGCTACATTGTCGCTATTTCTTGCAGATCCGGCGATAAATTGTTTGTATATGGAAAATTCCCATCAAAATTGGCGGTTACCGGTGCGAAAAGTAGCAATGCCACAGGATTTTGGACTGAGTCCCCCCATGATTTTAATTTTTTTGGTCTATTTAGCCTTATGTGCAAAGTGAATGGTATTCCACTGTACACTCCATCTTATGACAAAAATCCTATAGAGCTCTGTACGAGTTGACCGTGAAATCCCTAGATCATGCCTATCAACTACTTGAAAATGGAATAACCGATTCAATGTTTTTAAAAAATCATGGGGTGATTGTTTTGGTCTTGTTCGGGTCTCAGGATAGAACCAAAATACGAACAGGGAATGTAGATTTAGAGTATACTTTTGCTGATGCTTTGACTGAGAGTGTCACGCTAATATCACTGAGTCAATTTGAAAACTATTGGGAAATCACATCCGACGAAAGTTTTCTTCTAGATTTAGCGCCATGAACACAAAAAAAATAATCAGTGCATTTAGCATGAATCCAGATACGTCCCAGTACAATTCCAACTGCCTACCTTTTGACTTCATTGAAAAAATTCAAAGAATCTAAAATATCCTACTTATTGTTCATAGAAGTCCATTAACTTTGACGACTGGTCTGTGGCTAAGCATCTTTCAGTCAGGGAAGAATATTGAATTTTTTGATCTTCTTGGTCTATCGTATAAATTCTACGCACCATACATCAGCAACTTTATTGAAAGCAGTGAGAAAACCATTATTTAAAATCAACGAAGAGTACAGGATTTAACGACTAAGACATGTGGCTTTCATGCGCTACTCTTTCATGTTCAGATGTCGTGGCTACACCTACAAGCAGTTTCTCGACATCTACTTTGACTTACATCGATTGAACGACTCTCTAGTGGAAAATATACTTACAAGCGTATTTAATATTGATTTTAGTGCCCTACGAATAAAATGTTCTGAAAATGTATGTGAAATTGTTTATTAATAAAAATTTATATAAATGATAAAACGGCTTTTCTACTTTTTAGATTCCTTCTTGTACTAGGCATATGTATTCTTCGACAACAAGAAATGTATCTAGATTGTCTGTAGTTCCCGTATACAGATTATGACCTAGTTAAATGTCGGGCTCATACATTCTAAAGTAGAGCGTTCCTTCACTCTTTTCTTAGCTTTTTGCATAGCCAATGACACTTTTCTCATTAAGACTATAGATTTCACATGTTTCAATTTGTCTATTTGAAGCATTTTCATAAACAGTGTCATCAAGTGTCGAATCACATTCCGTGACGGCCAAATAAAAATCAGTGGGCTTATAACCATAACACCCATTGTCTTCACAACGATGACGTAGAAACCATATTCTTTTGTTGTACCAACAGTTGAATTGCTGAGCCTGCTCCTCCTCCCAGAACAATCTAAAACCACGCCGATACCAATTTCTTAGCAACTAACTAAAATCACGCTTATGATTCTTTCCAGTCATACGGGAATATGTATTCTCCCACTTATTACATTTATCATAGTGACAATTGGAACTTAGGTGGCCTCTAGAATGAGAGTCGCACACCTCTTTAAGACAGGAATTACAACCTTTAATTTGTACAGCATATCCTTTATGCAATTTACACGGGTTGCATAATCTACACTTTTCATCATACTCATCAATCATTGTGCAATTCTCACATGATGACCAGCTGCCCAGTGTGTACATACATAGGGGACACGAATGGAACATTTTTTCATGTGTTGACACTCTCACTGCCACAATGAAACTGAGCTAGCAACAACAAAAACTGTCTGAGATAGAGAGAGAGGAGTATATCATCCTTGAGCACCATCTTTCTCATGAAAAAAGTCCTAAATTTCTAAACTAATGTTTAAAAGTATATACATAATATCCTTTTGCTATCTCGCAATCAGTGTATCAATAAATTGTGTAAATGAAATTCAACCACGGTGCCAAAGCTACTCTCAATAGTATAATCATGAAAGATTAGTTTCCATTATATCCACAAGCCTTACACTAGAATGTATCTTCCTTTGAATAGACAAATCTTGAAAATCGTCATCTAGAATCAAATTTTTTCCATAAACACTAGATTCCCCAAGATTCGCTCTTTCTCAAATCTAACTATTTTTTTTAGTCCTAACTCTCTCACAACCAACTACTGACTAACCAGAATTTCTTTTTGTACTCTAGAAAATATACGCTAGTCTACTATAGAAAGAAAAATACCTTTGATTTAGAAACAATTTGATTGAACATAATTACAATAATAATATTCACTGATGCATTTTGTTCTCATCAATATATTCCGATAGGACATCTAATGCTGACCGAAGTTTATTTACATGGAGAATATTCACTTTTCCAGCAAAACATAGTTGCTCCTCCTGTTTAAATTTGCTGAATGATATCACGTATCTAGCATACATACTATCCCGTTCAAGGCATAGTCTAAATACAGCAGTTATTTCCACAGCCACATTGGATACTCGTATATCGATGCTACTGCTGTCAGCTCCATCTTAATCTCCAATAATGTAAATGCACTACTCATTTTTTTTCCTCTACTAATATCCTCTCAAATAAACTATTCTCTCTCTGAATTCACTTCTCTTACTAATATTAATTGTAGTGAAAACCATTTCTTATATTCAAACCCCAACCACAAATCAATTTATCGTATATTGAACAACCTCTGATTGGCTCATAAAAATTTCTACGTCGAACGGTACATTCATTGTACAATTGACAACAAAAACAAAAAACCTTACCAACTTTCAAAATGTTCACGTGTAAATACAGTGTCCATAGCTTGGGTTTTTTTGCGCAATTCCAATGTATATTTTCATGTATCCCTGAAAACAACAGCAATTTCAATGTATATTTTCATGTATCCCTCAAATCTTATATACTCTTACTACTGATTAGGGGGAGGAGGAACTAAAAGGAGTTTTGGAAGATCTTAATTGTTAGAGGGGGATTTGAAGTTTACTGTTGAATTAGAAGAGAATGGGAAACTTCCTTTTCTCGATGTTCTTTTTTTAAAAAATGAAAATAGTCTGGATTTTAAAATTTACAGAAAACCGAGTAATAACAACAGATTTTTGTCGTATAGCTCGGGTCACGCTTGCCAAGCAAAACTTGGTTTGATCATTTCCTTAACTGACCGGATAGTAGTATAGCTATAATGATAGAGAGAAGACAGGTACCCCATATAGCTATAACGATAAGTAACAGAGTGTCCCCCCATATAGATATAATGATAAGTAGCAGAGTGTCCTCCCATATAGCTATAACAGTTTCAAGCGGTCAGTACTCCCTTCATACAAGCAGACAGTACAATGATTCAGCGTACCATGAAAATTCGTGCTGTTCACGAAACCATGGTTTTGGAGTGAAATAACATGTTTCTGTTAAAAGTCGTGAGTGTTTTCATGGTATGGTGATTCCTTTCCTGGTATGAAGTTATGAAGTTTTGTTTGTAAATTAATTTGTTAGGTGTGGTTGTTTTATGTTTAACCTTGAACACGGGTATAAAAACTTTGTCGATGAGTTATTTTCTCAGTTCAAAATTGGCATTTGAAATACAATGATGCATTCTAACAAAAGGAATATTGATGAATACATTTTTTTTATTTTGGCGATTCTCAACTGTGTTCGGTATAATACACAACTACCATTTGAACAGTGTTGTAAGGTCCCCTACCCCAACACAAGAACCCCCTCCCAAACTCCCAACCTGCCACGAGTGAACCTAATTGAACCTAACTTGAATGCAGTTATTTGAAAAAAGGGTGGTATTGTAGACTGGCTGTGTGTGTGTATGTGTGGTTTTGATTTAGTTTGTGATTTCGTGTTTGCGTGCGCGAGTGTGTTTGTTTGTCTGTTTTTATTTGTGTGTGTGTGTGTTTGTGTGTGTGTATGTGTGTTTTTGTATTAGTGTAATTTTGTGCGGGCGTGTTTGTTTTTGTGTGTGTGTTAGGTTGTGTGTGTTTTTGTGTGTTTGTGTGTAAGTGTATGTGTGTGTGAGTGTGTATGTGTGTGTTTGTGTGTTTGTTTTTTTGTTTTAATTTTTGTGCGTTTTTGTTTTTGTGTGTGTGTGTTTGTTTGTGTGTGTATGTTGTTGTTGGTTTTTTAGTTTGTGTGTGTGTGTTTGTGTTTGTGTATGTTTTAGTTTGTTTGATTATGTTTGTTTTTTTTTTTGTGTGTGTTTTAGTGTTTGCTTGTTTTTTTTTTTTTGTGTGTTTGTGTTTTTGTTCGTGTGTTTTTGTGTTTGTGTGTGTGTTTTTGTATTTTTTTTTGTGTTTGTGTGTGTGTTTGTGTGTGTATGTGTTTGTGTATGTCTGTGTTTTTGTTTGTGTGGGGGTTTGTGTTTTTGTTGTTGTTTTTGTTTGGTTGTGTGTGTTTGTGTGTGTGTGTTTGTGTTTGTGTATCTTTTTTTGTGTGTGTATTTGTGTGTTTGTGTTTTTGTGTTTGTGTTTTTTTTTGTTTTTGTTTGTTTGTTTGTGTGTGTTTGTGTGTGTGTGTTTGTGTATGTTTTTGTGTGTTTGTGTTTTTGTGTTTTTGTGTGTGTGCGTTTGTGTGTGTTTGTTCGTGCGTGTGTGTTTTTGTGTGTGTTTGTGTGTGTGAGTGTGTGTGTTTGTGTGTGACATTCTTAAGATGTTTCAAAGTTCATTTTAGATTTTTTTTTTTTGAAATGTAAGAGTTGGAATATTTCATTAGTATTTTGTCATGGTTTACCTTGTCACTGTTACATTCTCTTGATGTTTCAACTTTCATTTGGATTTTTTTTTGTTGAAACGTAATAGTTGGAATATTTCAGTAGTGTTTTGTCGTGGTTTACCTTGTCACTGTTACATTCTGAACATGTTTCAAGTTCATTTTGGATTTTTTTTTCGTTGAAATGTGTGTGTGTGTTTGTGTGTGTGTGTTGGTGTGTTTGTGTTTGTGTGTTTGTGTTTGTGTGTTTATTTGTGTGTTTGTGTTTGTGTGTGTGTGTGTGTTTCTGAGTGTGTGTGTGATTGTGTGTGTGTAAGTGTTTGTGTGTTTTAGTATGTGTGTGTGTGAGTGTTTGTGTCTGTAATTGTTTGTGTGAGAGTGTGTGTCTGTTAGAGAGTGTCTTTTAGATATTGTCTTTTTGTGTGTGTGTGTGTGTAATGGTGTTTGTTTGAGTTTTGGTGTGTTTGTTTGTTTGTTTGTTTCTTTGTGTATTGTGGTTGTATGTGTGTGAGTTTGTTTGGTTGAGTTTGTTTTGGAGAGTTTGGGTTATTTAGTTTGTTTTTTTTTTTGTGTTTGTTTGTTTGTTTTTTTGTGTGTTTTTTTGTGTGTGTATGTTTTTTTATGTTTGTGTGTTTGTGTTTTTTAGTATGTGTTTTTGTGTTTGTTTGTTTGTGTGTGCGTGTGCGTGTTTGTATGTTTTTGATTGTTATTGTGTTTGATAGTGTGTGTGTGTTAGTTTTTTTTTGTTTTTGTATGTTTTTTAGTTTTTTTGTGTTTGTTTTTTTTTTTTTTTGTTTGTGTGTGTGTTTGTGTGTGTGTGTGTGTGTGTGTGTGTGTGTTTGTGTGTGTGTGTTTGTGTGTTTGTGTGTGTCTGTTTGTGTTTGTGTGTTTTTTTTTTTGTGTGTGTCTGTTTGTTCTTGTTTTTGTTTGTGTGTGTTTTTGTGTGTTTTTTTTTGTTTGTGTGTTTTTGTTTTTTTTTTTTTGTTTTCTTGTTTGAGTGGTTGTTGTTGTTTTTTTGTGTGTGTGTTTGTGTGTGTTTGTGTGTGTATGTGTGTGTGTGTGTCTGTGTGTGTGTGTGTGTGTTTGTATGTTTGAACCTAAAGAAAGAAAAACGAGCAAAAATTGAGTTTTTTATAGGCCAAATGAAAATACTGAAATTATGAAAATTTCAGTATTTTCATTTGGCCTATAAAAAACCCCATTTTTGCTCATTTTTCTTTCTTTTTGTGATGTCAGGCCAATGTGGTTTAAGAAATTATCTTTCTGTGTTTGTGTGTGTGTGTGTGTTTTTGTGTTTGTTTGTTATTTTGATTGTGTCTTTTTGTGTGTGTGTGTATGTGTTTGTGTGTGTGTATGTGTTTATGTGTTTGTGTGTGTGTGTGTGTTTGTGTGTATGTGTATGTGTTTATGTGTATGTGTAGGTGTGTTTTTTTGTGTGTGTGTGTGTGTTTATGTGTGGCTTTGTGTTTTTGCGTGTTGTTTTGTGTTTGTGTGTGTGTTTTTGTTTTTGTTTGTATGTGTGTGTGTTTGTGTGTGTGTTTGTGTTTGATATTCTGAAGATGTTTCAAAGTTCATTTTAGATTATTTTTTCGTTGAAATGTAAGAGGTGGAATATTTCAGTAGTGTTTTGTCGTGGTTTACCTTGTCACCGTTACATTCTCTTGATGTTTCAAAGTTCATTTTGGATCTTTTTCGTGGAAATGCAAGAGTTGGATTATTTCAGTAGTGTTTTTTCGTGGTTTACCTTGTCGCTGTTACATTCTCTTGATGTTTCAAAGTTCATTTTGGATTTTTTTCGTTGAAATGCAAGAGTTGAAATACTTCAGTATTGTTTTGTCGTGGTTTACCTTGGCATTGTTACATTCTGAAGATGTTTGAAAGTTAATTTTAGATATTTTATTAATTGAAATGTAAGAGTTGGAATATTTCAGTAGTGTTTGTTGTGGTTTACCTAGTCACTGTTACGTTCTCTTGATTTTTCAAAGTTCATTTTTGATTTTTTTTTTTTCGTTCAAATGCCAGAGTTAGATTATTTCAGTAGTGTTTTGTCGTGGTTTACCATGTCACTGTTACATTCTCTTGATGTTTCAAAGTTCATTTAGGATTTTTTTTTGTTGAAATGTAAGAGATGGAATATTTCAATAGTGTTTTGTTGCGGTTTACCTTGTCACGGGTACATTCTATTGATGTTTCACAGTTCATTTTAGATCTTTTCGTTGAAATACAAGAGTTGATATATTTCAGTAGTGTTTCGTCATGGTTTACCATGTCACTGTTACATTCTGAAGATGTTTCAAAGTTAATTTTTGGATCTTTTTCATGGAAATGCAAGAGTTGGATTATTTCAGTAGTGTTTCGTCGTGGTTTACCTTGTCGCTGTTACATTCTCTTGATGTTTAAAAGTTCAGTTTGGATTTTTTTCGTTGAAATTCAAGAGTTAGAATATTTCAGTAGTGTTTTGTCGTGGTTTACCTTGTCACTGTTACATTCTGAAGATGTTTCAAAGTTCAGTTTAGATTTTTCATTCGTTGAAATGTAAGAGTTGGAATATTTCAGTAGTGTTTGTTGTGGTTTACCTAGTCACTGTTACATTCTCTTGATTTTCCAAAGTTCATTTTTGATTTTTTTTTTCGTTCAAATGCCAGAGTTAGATTATTTCAATAGTGTTTTATAGTGGTTTACCATGTCACTGTTACATTCTCTTGATGTTTCAAAGTTCATTTTGGATTTTTTTTTGTTGAAATGTAAGAGTTGGAATATTTCAGTAGTGTTTTGTTGTGGTTTACCTTGTCACGGGTACATTCTATTGATGTTTCACAGTTCATTTTAGATCTTTTCGTTGAAATACAAGAGTTGATATATTTCAGTAGTGTTTTGTCGTGGTTTACCTTGTTACTCTTACATTCTGAAAATGTTTCAAAGTTAATTTTGGATTTTTTTTTTGTTGAAACTCAAGAGTTGGAATATTTCAGTAGTGTTTTGTCGTGGTTTACCTTGTCACTGTTACATTCTGAAGCTGTTTAAAAGATCAATTTGAATTTTTTTTTTCGTTGAAATGTAAGAATTGATATATTTTAGGAGTGTTTCGTCGTGGTTTACCTTATCATTGTTAAATTCTGAAGATGTTTCAAAGTTCATTTTGGATTTTTTTTTTGTTGAAATATAAGAGTTGGAATATTTCAGTAGTGTTTTGTCGTGGATTACCTTGTCACTCTTACATTCTGAAAATGTTTCAAAGTTCATTTTAAATTTTTTTTTGTTGAACTGTAAAAGTTGGAATATTTCAGTAGTATTTTGTCGCGGTTTACCTTGTCACTGTTAAACTCTCTTGATGTTTCAAAGTTCATTTGGATTTTTTTTTTTGTTGAAATGTAAGATTTGGAATCTTTCAGTAGTGTTTTGTCGTGGATTACCTTGTCACTGTTACGTTCTGATGATGTTTCAAAGTTCATTTTGAATTTTTTTCGTTAAAATGTAAGAGTTGGAATATTTCAGTAGTGTTTTGTCGTGGTTTACCTTGTCACAGTTACATTCGGAATAGGTTTCAAAGTTCATTTTTGATTTTTTTTTTTTCGTTGAAGTGTAAGATTTGGAACATTTCAGTAGTGTTTTGTCGTGGATTACCTTGTCACTGTTACGTTCTCAAGATGTTTCAAAGTTCGTTTTGGATTTTTTCGTTGATATGTATGGGCTAGAAAATTTCGGCGGTATTTTTTCGTCGTTTACCTTATCACTATGAAAATCTGAATATTTTTAAAAGTTCATTTTGGATTTTTTTTCGTTGAAATGTAAGAGTTGGAATATTTCAGTAGTGTTTTGTCGTGGTTTACCTTGTCACTGTTACATTCTGAAGATGTTTCAAAGTTCGTTTTTGATTTTTTTTTTCGTTGAACTGTAAGAGTTGGAATATTTCAGTAGTGTTTGTCGTGGTTTACCATTTCACTGTTACATTCTGAAGATGTTTCAAAGTTCATTTTGGATTTTTTTCGTTGAAATGTAAGAGTTGTAAAAATTTCTAAGAGATGTAAAAAAAGTAGAAAAATATATCATGTTA
This sequence comes from Artemia sp. Qi Xiang Cuo, assembly GCF_049724085.1. Classification (NCBI taxonomy): domain Eukaryota; kingdom Metazoa; phylum Arthropoda; class Branchiopoda; order Anostraca; family Artemiidae; genus Artemia; species Artemia sp. Qi Xiang Cuo. Next base: position 52,650,754 of record NC_142811.1, read on the forward strand.
AAAAAAAGTGGGGGGAGGGTGGGGGGGTGGTGGTGGTGTTGGTGGTGATGGGAGGGGTTGGAGGGAGGGGGGATGGAGGTGGGGGGTAGCAGGGGTTTGGGAAGGGGGTTGGAGGGATGGGGTTGGAGGGGGAGGGTTAGCAGGGGGTTGGGGAGAGGGGGGGGGGGTTAAGGGCAGGATTTGGGGGGGGAGGGGGTCCTTCTGTTGGGGTAGGGGACCTTACAACACTTTTCAAATGGTAGTTGTGTATTATACCGAACACAGTTGAGAATCGCCCAAATAAAAAAAAAATATGTATTCATCAATATTCCTTTTGTTAGAATGCATCATTGTATTTCAAATGCCAATTTTGAACTGAGAAAATAACTCATCGACAAAGTTTGTATACCCGTGTTCAAGGTTAAACATAAGGTTAAACAGGTTGTGCATCAGTGCATCTAGTGCATCAAACACGGGGTTGAAACTTCGAACCCGCTGAAACTAGACGAAAAACTAGAAACTTGAAACTAGACGAGAACAACCCGTCTTTGAACACGGGTTGTTCTTGTCTAGTACATCAAGCGTTGTGCATCAGTGCATCTAGTGCATCAAACACGGGGTTGAAACTTCGAACCCACTGAAACTAGACGAGAACAACCCGTGTTCGAACCCGCTGAGCCTGAAAGGCGGCTTTTGTCAAACGACTAGAGAATCAACACGACTTAAACTTATTTTAAATTGAAGTCAAACGAGAAACTTAAATGATTGTTTCTTTGCCTGTTTAGAGCCACAACCCTGAAAAGAAGTAAAAATAAAGTCATTTGCCAAAAAGTTTGCTAAAATTACTCTTTATTTGAATATAATTAAATTCTTTTATTAATGGAGACTGCTTAACTAATTAGCAATGGTTCAATATGAATGTTGTTTTTTGTTCCATATTGGTAGGGACAACTTATTGAAATGAAAGTAATTATAGCTCTTTTTATGGATTGTTTCGAGTTCAAGCCCAAGTTAAGAGTGGATGACTTAAATAATAGAAAGAGATGGGGGTATAAATCGACAAAAGATAAGCTTAGCATAGATGGCGTCAAATAGCTTTAGAAGTTGTAGCATTCCTTTGAAAGTGTAGATCTAAAATGTTGTCAAATTTAACTAGTTAATTTAAATTATTTCTGCATTGTTCGACGTGGTAACAGTAGTAAGACTGAGGGAAAATAATTTATCTCCGAATATTCATAAGAAATGTGCTTCTTTCAGTCGAATTAATTTTAAAAAATGAAATCTTTTGACAAAAGTAAAAAGCAATGTTAAAACTTTTAAAAAACAAAAGTTTTGGGCTCACATTTGATTCAACATATTTTGAAAAACTGTTACAATCTGTGATTTACTTTCACTCTTAGCTGAGCTTCAAGTCTGATTATCAAGGTCAAAATTCACTATTATTGAGGTTTTTTTAAAGAAAACTATATTGATTAGGTATTGGTAATGAAAATGGGCGTTTGCTTTGAGGTCAGTTTTGATTAATCTTTTACTAAAAATGTATTATAAATGCGTGCTAATTTTTCTTTGTTTAATTAGTTTTCAATTAGAATTCGATCTTTACGAGTTTACGAGTTTCTAGTTTGACATAACCAGCCAGCTACACAAGCCACTCTTATACCATTTTTTTTAGCTCAAGTTAACGAAATATTTTTCAAAAAATCTCTTACTACGACCAATTGGCTAAAATATTGGGCATTAGAAAATCTTTTGTAGCTAGTTTTATTTATTCATTGCTAAAATCGTCTTTCAGCAAATGAAAGGGCGTACCAAACACTGAGTCACGTGAATTAAAACTGGACATATACTTAAAAAAGCCTATTTTTCGAAGATAATGTTTACATTATCCATCTCGTCACTCCGTTGTCCCTGTTAAGTTTTTCTTGAAGGAAAGACGCTTCCATCAGAAAACTTAGCAAGAAAGGAATATTCTATTATGTCCCATATTTCATAATCATTCCAAACATAATAATAACTGATATCGTAGTTGCATTAGACTTCAAAAGATTTTTAAAGCTCGATAAAGTTTAGTGTAAAAAGCGGGGGGCTGGAAAGGGGGCAGACCCTCACCAACACGAGATAATTTTTTTTTCATTTTAAGTTTTAGCGATGCTTCTTACTTCTTTATTATTTTTTTTTATTAAATTAGCACGAAAGAATAAACAAATGTTTTCTCAGTCAAATTTTCATAGCGAGTTCTTTCTGGAACGATCTTCTATGACTTGTTGTCTGCTTTTGCTTTCGGCAAAAATATTTAGAGTGCATTGTCCAGTGAGGTGCCTCCTGAAATTGCAAATCGATTTAACTCATCTTTTATTTTTTTTTAAATCTCAGTGTATTTAAGAATAAAAAGTTCTTTGTTGATTGATCTTTATTATTTTTGGACATTTCAAATCGTTCACAATTATAATACTTGAGAGGTCTCAGTTTTTTTCAACATCAACAATTGACTTCTATTTCAGTGCCCCCATGCGTATTTTAGATTTTTAGCATTAATTTAATTTTATTTAATTTAGCAAATTGAATATTAAATTTAATATTATATTTTAGTATTAATAAAGTACTTAAGTGATTTTCGGATCAGTTAAGTTACTCTAATGATTTAGTTTAATGGTTAATGATGACTTACTTTGATAATTTTCATGACTTTAAAGGATTATTTCCCTTTTTCTATCATTACTTCTGATTACAAAACTTCCATAATTAGTTTATGTTGTAAAAGACGCATCTACGTGGTGCATATGAAAATCACCCTTTCTTTAAATAAGTTTCTTTCTCTTCATTATTTGCCATAAATTTAAACTGTATTCTAAAAATTTTGATTATTACTGACGAGGGGCGCTGACTCCCCGGCACCTGGTGTACTTCTCGAAATGCCACGCGTGCCACACAGTTCCACCAAACTTGGAACAGTTCTGCCACCCTTGGTAAACTCCCAAAAACATTTGGCACAGTTATGCCACCCATGGCACGTGCCACTTTGGTGCGCATGATTTCTGAGAGAGAGCGACCTTTCTGTTACTGATGGTTGTGAAATAGGTGGACCTACCAAACCTAGCAGTAGTACTGATCTCTTTTATGGTAATCATTACGTCTGCATATACATTATGTCTGCTATCGTTTCGTCTATATTGCGCACGCATGCGTACACACATTAACTTTTTTTTTATTTACTTTTTTATAATTAAAATTATAATAGAAACAATCTATTCTACCAGAGACAATCTCGTTGAGATTTCTGTGTTGCTTGATCAGGCTATTTGCAGTGATTGCAGTGATACTTGTGAAATTTCAAGATGTGAGTTTTTTTTTTTTTGATCTTGTGCTTAATTTAGTTTTGCTCATTTTTTCCCGTTAATAAAGGCTCCCGGACGTGGAGTCAAAAGATTCTGATCTTTATTATTTAGAGTACAGTTTGTTGTTGTTTTCTGATTTTTTTCCCTCTGCTTTGTTTAAATGTTTTACCGGGTTTCCTTTATATATTTGATTTGTTAATTTCTTTTTACGTATTGAGATTATACTAGACAATCTGTTGCACCAGAGGTAATCCTTTTGTCAGTTATGTGTTGCTTTTTTAGGATATTTGCAGTGTTTGCAGTGATATTTGGAAATTATAATGATAAGAGTCCTATTTGTTTGTTATTGTTTTCCTTTTTATATCATGTGTTTAGTTTAGTTTTACTATTTTTATCCCGGTCGGTAGCTCCAGGACACTGAGTTGAAATATCCAGATCTTATTATTTAAAGTAAAGTTTGTTGATTTTTTTTCTGTTTTTTTCCCCACAGATTTGTTTTTACCGTTTTTACCGTTTACAGATTTTACCCGTTTTTCTCTCTGTATTTTCATTTATTAAATTCTTTTTACGTGTTACGCACATATGCTACTTAATCATTACGTCTGCATTACGTAAACATGAAGTGTGCATCATTTCTTTTGTGTGAAGGATGTAGCCTACTTTTTCTGAGCCCCTCTATTAAGGACCAATCTATCAGA